>NC_091741.1:31880028-32080028 GCF_043380555.1 Nothobranchius furzeri | reverse complement strand
AGAGTTTGTTCTTTAAAGCTTCTATTAAATCCACCGTGTTGACGTATTTAACACGTTTCCTCTACGCTGCAGGAGTTAAAGTTTACATCACGGAGTAAAAGTTCGCCAGACGCGTTTGTTTATATCTGGGTGGGGGAGGGGGCGGTGCTGCACACAGACAGCTGCTCTGATAAGCTCTGATCACAATTTGCAGACCAAGTTTATTTTTCACGGAGATCGGCCGCGGATTCCTCTTCCGTCGGCATTCTAGGAATCAGAACTAGGAATCGAAACTAGGAATCAAAATAAAAAACTTCCGGGAAAAGCTAAGTTGTAACCGGTTCCAATCGATGCTCGATGCCCAACCCTACTCACGGGTCCCCGGAAGAACAATAAAACGAACGCGTCAACGGGACTAAAAACGTTATTTTGTAACCCGCTGTGCCTTACGCCCTGGATCACACACATGTTGTACTGCTATTTAAATGAAAAGTAATGATGGTGTTTCAACCACGCCAGTCACGTACTTTGAGATTTATCAGTTGTAAAAGTCCGTAATTAGCATGACTACACACCAGAAATCGGTACGTCGCATATATGACATCACCACATAAGCTCCTCCCCCCTAGCGTAGCTGCTACTCACCACATGACCAGATTTATGGTGGTTCTTTCCTCCTGTGGGAAGTTTGCTGAACTTACAGCCCTTTTCCCTCAGTTTCCTCCGTGTCTGGTTCGATGACGTCACTTTCGTGAAGCGCATTTGTAGTCCTGGACTTATTATCACACAAAACCTAAAATATCGTTCCCCTGTTAGAAAATAAACGCGTTCTTGGTATCAAAATGTGTCTTTAAGATTCACGGACATCGCGTGTGAAATCCATGGAACATAACAAGCGGAATTAGAAAATAGCCTTTTTAGCCCCGTTGAGAAGCGCTGACAGAGATTCTGAGGTCTGTCTGGACATCCCGTCTAGCATTGGAATAAAAAATACACAAGATTGGGAGGTGCTGCTGGAGCGAAGGTCTCCGTGAGGAGGGGGGTCCCTGTGAATGAACTTAATACCAGACATTTTCAGTGAACAATAATTCTTGAAGACAGCGGGAATATGCTGTAAAAATCGTTGGTTTTTAAAACAGTTTCAAGCCCAAAGCAGGAGACTTGACAGGTGTGATCCCGAACTTGTGGATGAACTCTGTCAATAAGGTCTTTTCACATCACAACACCACACAAAACTGGGGGATTAGCCTGTGGCGATATGTTATTTGTTTTTATAAAAAAAAACAGTACGTATCCAAAACATTTAATTTAAATTTTACAAACACAAACATGTCAGAAAAAACATTTCAGTTATTGAAAATGTTATTTTTTATTCTAAAATGGATTTTTTAGTTGAATTCGCCTGTTGCTGTGTTCACAAAAAACTATGGAGAAAAAAACGTTTATAACGGTGAGCAGCAGAAACGTGCATTTTTTTATTCTGATTATGTCTTTAGTCGTTAAATTATTTATTTTTATTTTGTTTTACAATTATATCTTGAATAAATAAGATCAACGTTTGGTTTGAGTGAACATTAATATGATTTATCAACACTGGCTTTTGCTGGGTGGGCCAGCAATTTTAGGGGTGGTCTGGCCACCGCTTGGGGGCACCATTGCTCAAAGCTGGGCTTCATGGACACGCCCCCTTCCTGCTCGACACAAGCCTCGAAGCCTCGCTTCATTTGTCCCATCACTGACTTCGTTCATTGTAAGGAATATTCAACACATTCTCACACTCGAAGTGGCTAAAACTCATGAAGGGTGACCAAGCGTTTGTTTCCGACGCAACCCCAACGCGTCCTAACGCAAGTGAAACGTTGTTTCTATTTCTGTCGTTCCTCTCAAACACGGTTTATGGGAAATTTAGGATGAGAAACTAGGTTAAGGTTAGGATGGTGGTGAGGGGAAGGTTAAATCGTTAGAGGTTAAATGTCGGTGAAATGTTTGTTTTACCGCGGGCGCCGGAAAGCGACGCTCTGGCACGTTGGGGTTGCGTCTGAACCGAACGCTTGGTCACCCATTGTCAGTTTTAGCCGCTTTGGGTGTGACATGTTGGAATATTTCTAAGAATGTTTGATGAATGAGGCTCCTTATTTTAAAACATCTTCATAAGCAAGACTTGGTTTATTCATTTTAGCTCAGCTTGTAATTCCCTTCAACTCTGCGTGCTCCTGAAACAGCTGAATGTGGTGCCGTTCCTTCCTGTCGACAGGGCCACAGCAGGTGAGACGAAGGGGTCCCTCTAGGCTGTGTCAGTGCATTCCTTTTATTTACTAATGACTTCATTAGTTCCCAGATGAGTCATTATGTGGTGAAGCTCTTTGATGATGCTGCTAGACTCAGTCTGCTACAAAAGACCCACCTAAACACAGACAGCTGCGTTGTGGACCGCTGTGAGCCGGTGTGAAACACACACAAGGTTGTTATCCTATCCTAACCCCAACCCTAAGACAGTGGACGCTGCCGGATCCTCAGTCAGTTGGACATCACCTCCTAGTGGCCGTACACAGGAACAACATCATGTTTTTGAAGTCCTCACACATATTTGTGCTTGGACCCATCAGCAGCTACACCTTCTCCACAGACTCAGGCTGTTTGGTGTTGGTATGGAAATCATGAGGATCTTTATTTATTTATTTATTTATTTTTTTGCATGTGCACGTTTACAGATCACCTGAAGGAGGAGGAGTGGCTGCTTGAGGAGCGTCTGATCTTGGAGGAGATGCTGGAGGTGGTGACGCAGAGAGATGCTCTCGTTTCTCTTCTAGAGGAACAGAGGCTCCAGGAGCATCATGAAGACCAGGACCTGGAGCAGGTCTTGATAGCTGGAGGCCTGAGACTGGTCTGAGCCAGACATAAACCCAGCAGCTAAAGACCCTGAAATCACAACAGCTCTTAATTTGAGCTCCTGTTTGGTAACTGTTGGAGGTTTGTGGGCTCAGAAGCTCTGATTGAAGTCCATCAGCTGAGGTTCTGTTGGAGAACTTCAGCAAACCCAGAACTTCATGAACCTAGTTTTCATGTTAAAGAGCTGCTGATCGCCACACTGCCTTGTCAATAACATATATCAATACGTTCTGATTTGACTAAATATCTGCAGCTAATCCAGAAGTCTGATGAGAAGCAGGTGTGGCTGTAGGTCTGCATGGCTATCCTTGTTGGGCTGAACCAGGAAACAGATGTTCCGAACCCGCCTTCAGTCTGGCTGGTTTCCTGTGAGAATGCTAGGATGTAGCTTTAGATGTGAACTTCAATACGGTTGTACAGAACATGCAAATGTCATGATGCAACCTCTGCCGTGCTTCATTATAGAGATGCTGGGTCAGAGGTTCTAGGTCAGTTTTAGTCTCAGAACTTCTTTTGGGGAGTCTGTTTCTATTGTTTAAAATGTTTTTTTACTGATTATTTCTGATTCTAACGAGTCACTGAGTGTTTCATGCAGGCTGAACATGAAGATAGTCTCCTACACCTCACTCCTGCAGTCGCTTCTGATAGATGGTGAAACTATGTAATGATTACTAGGCGGTTCCTTTCAATAAATAGTCTATAGAAAATAAAGGTGTTCAATAAAATGTAATATTCCATAAATCATGGATTACCAATATTATTGATCTTTTAATATGATTGATGATGAAACTGGGTAGTTTGGTTAATGCAGGGAAACAACACTTTATAATAATCTGACTCAGAGACAAAAATATAGTTTATAAAATCTATTTATGACTACATTGATGATGAAGAAAGGCTAATGATTATAAATGGTGACACAGTGATGTTATTAAATGAGACCATGAATGAACGGATGAAACATGACCTGGTGTGTTTAAGAGTTTCTAAGTGACTCAGAAAGGTGTGATGTCTGGTTTATTAAATAATCTGGATGTTTGCTTTAATGTCATTTAACAAGTCATCAGATTAACACCAACCACTCTGACACCGTTGTTTACTCCACACACCCTGGATCATGGAGCTCTGGAGATCCGGTCTGCAGGTGAAGCCGTCTCTCAGAGCGAGGGAGTGGACTTCTGATGCATCTGAAGGTCGTAGACACCCTCAGCAAACGCACGACTGGTCAGAAGATACTTCCCAGGTGGCTTCTGGTGGATGTCTCATGTCTGATGAGTGGGTGGTAGATGAGTAAATAATAGTTGTTGTTTCAGAAGGACGGTTCATGTGCTGCTGAAAGTATTCCACTGAAACATCTGGTTGGTTCTCCATAGGATGGTCATTTAGCATGAGCTGTGAGCTCTGGATGAACTCAGGCTGGAACTGGGGAAGTAGGAAGTGGTTCACTTTTAAGCAAATGGTTGTTTATGAACTTGGACCAACCAGATGTGAGAAACTTGTCTAGATGTTCACCACGACCCTCAGACCCAGAGCATAAAACGGTGCTTGAGAGTGCAACAAAAATTGTCAACCACATAAAATCCCATCCTCTGAACACAAGACTGTTTGCTGCTCTCTGCAACAAAATGGGATCAGAGCATCAAAGTCTGCTTTTCCACACAAAAGTCAGGTGGCTGTCACAGGGAAATGTTCTCAGGCGCTTGTTTGAGCTGCGGGATGAGGTGCACCTATTTTTGTTGGAACACGGGTCTCACCTTGCTGCCCATCTGACTGATCCTGACAGGTTAACAAGGCTAGCATACTTGGCTCGCATATTTGACTAGCTGAATGGGTTAAACACATCACTACAAGTTGAAAACGCAAACATGTCACTGAATGACAAAATCAATGCATTCAAAAGGAACCTGGATCGGTGGTCTGCACGAGTAAAAACGGGCTGTTTTGACGTGTTTCCTGAACTGGAGGAGTTCATGGAGGAAAATGACTTGTGTGTTAACACTGTAAAGGGGCTTATCACGACGCACCTTCAAACCCTCTTGGAACACTTTATCAAGTTTTTTCCTGAGGAAAAAGCTCCAGAAAAATATGACTGGATAAGATCTCCATTCACCGTAACAAGCACACATCATTTGTCATCTGACATTGAGGACGCACTGGTTGAACTGTCAAGTGACCGAACCTTAAAGAGCGCTTTTAACTCAAAGATGCTTGCTGAGTTCTGGATTTCAGTTGAGAGAGAATATCCACAACTTTCTAAGGCTGCGATTGACATTCTGATGCCGTTTGGCTCCACATACCTGTGTGAAAAGACTCTCAACCCTCACATATATTAAAAATAAATACAGATCACTTCTTAACATGCAGGACGATCTTCGAGTGGCCATCTCTAAAATTAAACCCAGAATGGACTTGCTTGGCTCCAAGCATATTGCCCACCCATCTCATACATTCTGAAAATATGAATAAGTACAGAAACAAAGTTCCTCTGTATTACATCGTTTGTGACTTTGCATGAGTTTTTTTTTTTGCTTCATCGAAATAAAAGCACTTTTCTGTTACCATTTTTTAAGATTTCCTCAAGAGTTGCATTTGTTACAAACATTTGTAACCCGTTTAGGAGTTTTGTTTTAATATGTTCTGGAAATGTTTACTCAAGGGAGGCAGAAATGCATGCCTATTTGTTGCCATGGCAATGCTGTGTATGTGTGAGCGTGTGCAGGGAGGGGGACAGGAGAGAGTAAAATGAGGGAGAAAGTGTGGAGATTGTTGTGGCACTGAGTTGCTGTCACTGTAGAAGCTGAAAATTAACAAAAAAGCTAACTGACTGCCTTGTTCTTATACAAAAACTGCAAAGGATTTTAACATCTTAAAATTTGCACACAACAGCAAGAATGTTTTCAGAGTCGCCTTTTACAGTTTTCAAATGTAAAATCGTACCATATTTACCTGTTGAGGATTCTAAACCTGTCTATTTGAGTACACTTATTAAAGATTAAGTTCAACGTGTGTGTTTAATTATTTCACTCATCTCCAAGGGGTTGCGAGACTTTGAAACTGTTAATTTATGAGTCACGGATAGAAAAATTTGGGAACCCCTGCTATAGTACATTATTTGTACATTTTGAGGACCCATACTGTAGTATGATATTATTTATACATTTTTAGAACACATACTATAGTATTAAATTATTTACATATTTTTAGGACACATACTATAGAATATTATTTATATATTTTTAGGACACATACGATAGTATGAAATTATTTATATATTTTTAGGACCCATACTATAGTATGATATTATTTATGGATTTATACATTTTCAGGACTCATATTATGGTATGATATTCATACATTTTTAAGACACAAACAATGGTATGATATTTATACATTTTCAGGACACATATTATAGTATGATATTTATACATTTTCAGGACACATAATGTATGATATTTATATATTTTCAGGACACATACTATAGTATATTTATACATTTTTAGGACACATACTATAGTATAATATTATTTATACATTTTTAGAACACATACTTTAGTATATTATTTATACATGTTTAATCCCCATACTATAGTATGATATTTAGAAATTTTTAGGACACATACTATAGTATGATATTATTTATATATTTTTAGGACATATACTATAGAATGATATTATTTATACATTTTTAGAACCCATACTATAGTTTGAAATTAATATATTTTTAGGACCCATACTTAAGTATGATATTATTTATACATTTTTAGGACCTATATGATAGTATGAAATTATTCATACATTTTTAAGACACATACAATAGTATGATATTTATACATTTTCAGCACACATACTATAGTATAATATTATTTATACATTTTTGAACATATACTATAGTATATTATTTATACATTTTTAATTCCCATACTATAGTATGATATTTATACATTTTTAGGACACATACCAAAGAATGATACTATTTATACATTTTTAGAACCAATACTATAGTATGAAATTATTCATACATTTTCAAGACACATACTATAGTATGTGAGTCGTGGAGGATGGCGGCTTATACTGAGCCAGGATTCTCTGGAGGTTTCTTCCTGTTAAAAGGGAGTTTTCCCCTCCACTGTCGCTGCATGCTTGCTTAGTATGAGGATTGTTGTATAGTCACTGACACTAGTCAGTGACTTGATGCAATTTGCTGGGTTCCTTATTTAGGAAACATTATTTCTGATTGGCTTAATGAACTGTGAATTGGAATGTTTATTATGTGAAGTGCCTTGAGACAACTCTTGTCGTGATTTGGCGCTATATAAATAAACTTGAATTGAATTGAATTTGTATTTATACATTTTAAGGACACATGCTATTGTATGATATTTATACATTTTCAGGACACATAATATAGTATGATATTATTTATACATTTTTATGACCCATACTATAATATGAAATTATTCATAAATTTTTAAGACACATACTATAGTATAATATTATTTATACATTTTTGAACACGTACTATAGTATATTATTTAAACATTTTTAATTCCCATACTATAGTATGATATTTATACATTTTTAGGACACATACTAAAGAATGATATTATTTATACATTTTTAGAACGCATACTATAGTATGAAATTTATATATTTTTAGGACCCATACTATACCATGAAATTATTTTTATATTTTTAGGACCCATACTATAGTATGATATTATTTATACATTTTAGGACCCATATTATAGTATGATATTTATACATTTTTAAGACACATACAATAGTATGAAATTTAAACATTTTCAGGACACATACTATTGTATGATATTTATACATTTTCTCAACACATACTATAGTATGATATTATTTATACATTTTATAACCCATACTATAGTGTAATATTATTTATACATTTTCAGAACACATACTATAGTATATTATTTATACATTTTTAATCCCCATACTATAGTATGATATTTATACATTTTAGGACACATACTATAGTATGATATTATTTATATATTTTTAGGACACATAATAATAATAATAATAATAATAATAATAATAATAATAATAATAATAATAATGATAATAATAATAGCCTTTATTGTCATTGTACAGCAAAGGCTATTATTATTATTGCTATTATTAGGCTATTATTAATATTGAATGATATTATTTATACATTTTAGAACCCATAATATAGTATAAAATTTATATATTTTTAGGACCCATACGATAGTATGAAATTATACAGACATTTTTAAGACACGTAATATAGTATGATATTTATACATTTTCAGGACACATATTATAGTATGATATTTTACATGTTTAGACACATACAATAGTATGAAATTATACAGACATTTTTAAGACACGTACTATAGTATGATATTTATACAATTTCAGGACACATACTATAGTATGATATTTTTTATACATTTTTAGGACCCATACTACAGTATGAAATTATTCATACATTTTTAAGACACATACTATAGTATGATATTTATACATTTTTAGGACAGATACTATAGTACATTATTTATGCATTTTTAATCCCCATACTGAACTATCATATGTATACATTTAAGGACACATACTATACAATGATATTATTAATACATTTTTAGAACCCATACTATAGTATAAAATTTACATATTTTTAGGACCCAAACTATAATATGATACTATTTATACATTCTTAGGACCCAACCGATAGTAGGAAAATATTCAGACACGTACTATAATATGATAGTTATAAATTTTCAGGATACATACTACAGTATGATATTTTTACATTTTAAGACACATACAATAGTATGAAATTCATAAATTTTCAGGACACATACTATAGTATGATATGTATACAATTTCAGGACACATACTATAGTATGATATTTTTATACATTTTTAGGCCCCATACAATAGTATGAAATTATTTATACATTTTTAAGACATACTATAGTATGATATTTATACATTTTTAGGAGACATACTATAGTATGATATTATTAATATATTTTTAGGACACATACTATAGAATGATATTATTTATACATCTTTAGAAACCATACTATAGTATGAAAATTATGTATTTTTAGGACCCATACTATAGTATAAAATTATTTATATATATTTTAGGACCCATACTATAGAATGATATTATTTATACATTTTTAGGACCCGTACTATAGTATAAAATTATTCATACATTTTCAAGACACATACTATAGTATGATATTTCCACATTTTCAGGACACATATTATAGTATGAGATTCATACATTTTCTGGACACATATAGTATGATATTATTTATACATTTTTATATCCCATACTATAGTGTAATATTATTTATACATTTTCAGAACACATACTTTAGTATATTATTTATACATTTTTAATCCCCATACTATCGTATGATATTTATACGTTTAGGACACATACTAAAGTATGATATTATTTATATATTTTTAGGACACATACTATAGAATGATATTATTTATACATTTTTAGAACCAATATTATAGTATAAGATTTATATATTTTTAGTACCCATACTATATTATGATATTATTTATACATTTTTAGGACCCTTACTATAGTATGGAATTATTCATACATTTTCAAGACACATACTATAGTATGATATTTATACATTTTAAGGACACATACTATTGTATGATATTTATACATTTTCTGGACACATACTATAGTATATTATTTATACATTTTAATCCCCATACTATAGTATGATATGTATACATTTTTAGGACATTTACTATAGTATGATGTTATTTATCAATTTTTAGGACACATTCTATAAAATGATATTATTTATACATTTTTAATTCCCATACTATACTAGGATATTTATACATTTTTAGGACACATACTAGAGAATGATATTATTTATACATTTTTAGACACCATACTATAGTATAAAATTACATAATTTTAGGACCCATACTATACTATGAAATTATTTTTATATTTTAGGACCCATACTATAGTATGAAATTATTCATACATTTTCAAAACACATACTATAGTATTATATTTATACATTTTAAGGACACATACTATAGTATGATATTTATACATTTTCAGGACACTTACTAAAGTATGAAATTTATATATTTTTAGGACCCGTACTCTAAAATGAAATTATTTTTATATTTTTAGGACCCATACTATAGTATGACATTATTTGTACAATTTTAGGACCCATACTAAAGTATGAAATTATTCATACATTTTCAAGACACATACTATAGTATGATATTAATACATTTTCAGGACACATATTATAGTATGATATTTTACATGTTAAGACACATACAATTGTATGATATTCATACATTTTAAGGACACATACTATAGTATGATATTTCTACAATTTTGGGACACATACTATAGTATGATATTTTTTATACATTTTTAGGACCCATACTATAGTATGAATTTATTCATACATTTTTAAGACACATACTATTGTATGATATTTACACATTTTCAGGACACATATTATAGTATGAGATTCATACATTTTCTGGACACATATAGTATGATATTTTTTATACATTTTTATATCCCATACTATAGTGTAATATTATTTATACATTTTCAGAACACACACTATAGTATATTATTTATACATTTTTAATCCCCATACTATAGTATGATATTTATACATTTTAGGACACATACTAAAGTATGAAATTATTTATATATTTTTAGTACCCATACTATAGTATGATATTATTTATACATTTTTAGGACCCATACTATAGTATGAAATTATTCATACATTTTCAAGACACATACTATTGTATGATATTTATACATGTTCTGGACACATACTATAGTATATTATTTATACATTTTAATCCCCATACTATAGTATGATATGTATACATTTTTAGGACATTTACTATAGTTTGATGTTATTTATCAATTTTTAGGACACATTCTATAGAATGATATTATTTATACATTTTTAATTCCCATACTATACTAGGATATTTATACATTTTTAGGACACATAATAAAGAATGATATTATTTATACATTTTTAGACACCATACTATAGTATAAAATTATATATTTTTAGGACCCATACTATACTATGAAATTATTTTTATATTTTAGGACCCATTCTATAGTATGAAAATATTCATACATTTTCAAAACACATACTATAGTATTATATTTATACATTTTAAGGACACATGCTATAGTATGATATTTATACATTTTCAGGACACTTACTATAGTATGAAATTTATATATTTTTAGGACCCATACTATACAATGAAATTAGTTTCATATTTTTAGGACCCATACTATAGTATGACATTATTTGTACAATTTTAGGACCCATACTATAGTATGAAATTATTCATATATTTTCTATACACATACTATAGTATGATATTAATACATATTCAGGACACATATTATACTATGATATTTTACATGTTAAGACACATACAATTGTATGATATTCATACATTTTAAGGACACATACTATAGTATGATATTAATACAATTTCAGGACACATACAATGGTATGATATTTATACATTTTCAGCACACATACTATAGTATCATATTTATACATTTTCAGGACACATACTATAGTATGATATTTTTTATACATTTTTAGGACCCATACTATAGTATGAATTTATTCATACATTTTAAGACACATACTATAGTATGATATTTAAACATTTTTAGGACAGACACTATAGTATATTATTTATACATTTTTAATCCCCATATTGAACTATGATATGTATACATTTTAGGACACATACTATAGATTGATATAATTTATACATTTTTAGAACCCATATTATAGTATAAAATTTATATATTTTTAGGACCCTTACTATAATATGATATTATTTATACATTCTCAGGACCCATATGATAGTATAAAATATTCAGACACGTACTATACTATGATAGTTATACATTTTCAGGACACATTTTATAGTATGATATTTTTACATTTTAAGACACATACAGTAGTATGATATTCATACAATTTCAGGACACATAGTATAGTATGATATTTTTATACAGTTTTAGGACCCATACTATAGTATGAAATTATTTATAGATTTTTAAGACATACTATAGTATGATATTTATACATTTTTAGGACACATACTATAGTATGATATTATTAATATATTTTTAGGACACATACTATAGAATGATGTTATTTATACATCTTTAGAAACCATACTATACTATGAAAATTATACATTTTTAGGACCCATACTATAGTATAAAATTATTTATATATTTTTAGGACCCATACTATGTATAAAACTATTCATACATTTTCAAGACACATACTATAGTATGATATTTACACATTTTCAGGACACATATTATAGTATGAGATTCATACATTTTCTGGACACATATAGTATGATATTATTTTTACATTTTTATATCCCTTACTATAGTGTAATATTATTTATACATTTTCAGAACACATACTATAGTATGTTATTTATACATTTTTAATCCCCATACTAGAGTATGATATTTATACATTTGAGGACACATACTAAAGTATGAAATTATTTATATATTTTTAGGACACATATAATAGAATGATATTATTTATACATTTTTAGAACAAATACTATAGTATAAAATTTATATATATTTAGTACCCATACTATAGTTTGATATTATTTATACATTTTTAGGACCCATACTATAGTATGAAATTATTCATACATTTTCAAGACACATACTATAGCATGATATTTATACATTTTAAGGACACATACTATTGTATGATATTTATACATTTTCTGGACACATACTATAGTATATTATTTATACATTTTAATCCCCATACTATAGTATGATATGTATACATTTTTAGGACATTTACTATAGTATGATGTTATTTATCAATTTTTAGGACACATTCTATAGAATGATATTATTTATACATTTTATAACCCATACTATAGTGTAATTTTATTTATACATTTTCAGAACACATACTATAGTATTGAAAATATATATCTCTCATATAAGCTCTTTCATATATTATTATAAGCTCTTTTATATGATTAAATATGTATCTCTCACTTTTGCCCCTTATATATTATCATAAATACATTATTATATGCCTTTTCATGGAATCTTGTTATAATATCAAAGACCTCTCTGTGCCTTTTCTGCTCAAGCTGAACAGCTGCATAAGGGAGTGAAAGCGTTCCTTCCTTCAGTTCCTCAATACAAGAACAACTGTCTTTGTTAGCAAAGGATGTTGCAGGATGTGTCCTGATCATCTCAAGGTTGCATGTCCTTGGGATGAATTGGTCTTTCATTAACAAGGCTATTAGCTGACGTGCGTCTGCAGGTGCAGATGGCAGAATTACGTGTGTGTATGGCAAACTACGTATGTAACATTCCTGTAATCTTCAATAAAAATCAGCCGTTTTCAGCAGAACGGCGAGAGTCTGTCCGAAGCATCTGGCAAGAGCAGGTCGCGGGACTTGCTGCAGAGACTCTCCCCCTCATGAGCGGCGAAACAGTGAATGGACTTCTGATCATTTGTCTCCTCGTTCTGTCAACTTAAAAGGTGTTTAACTCCATCTACTCCGTACCCGTGCTTGGTCTAACGGAAGAGAGACCAACAAATTTGGCGTCACGAACAGGATTTTTTCTTTTTGAAGAAAAAGGAGTTTTTGGAGGACAATTTGACCAACCGACCCAGTGAACGATCTTGGCACAGAACACCGCGGTGGAAAACAAGGTGAGCAGAGCCTATTATCTAAAATCTGCTCATTGGATTTATCCAAAGCCTTTGTGTCCAGAATCATAGTAGCTGCGGTCCTAAAATAATAGTTGGAGAAGAAAGTGGAGACAAGTGCAGAAAGAATAAGAGATTTTTTGTAATGGTTTAATGGTGAAATGAAATGAGGATTTTCTAATGATTTAATGAGTAAATGAGAAAAGGAAATAGTACAGAAAAAAGGGGTTGGAGGCCCAGAGCATTAATAAGCTCTAAATTCCATAGGGGTTGGAGGCCCAGAGCATTAATAAGCTCTAAATTCCATTTAAAAAAGGGGTTGGAGGCCCAGAGCATTAATAAGCTCTAAATTCCATAGGGGTTGGAGGCCCAGAGCATTAATAAGCTCTAAATTCCATTTAAAGAAGGGTTGGAGGCCCAGAGCATTAATAAGCTCTAAATTCCATTTAAAGAAAGGTTGGAGGCCCAGGACAAGGTCCTAAAGTTCCATTTCCAGGTCGTGGCTGACCACACTATTTGCTGACGAGCGGATAGAATATATAACGAGGTTATATAAAGCTTGGCTGGATCCATAGGTGTGGGAACCCTAAAAGTCCACAGGTCAAGGACCTGGTTTTATGTTAAGGGAAGGGGAGGCTAAAGAGAGCTCCCTGGATTTTAAGGTCAAGGACCTTTTGCATGAGATGAGAAAAATGTTCTGAGGTAACTGTTTTTGCATAAGATGATAAATGTTTTGACTGCTTCTGTGTGAAGAGAGCAGTGCTTTTGGCTATTTCTGCGTGCTTTTGGCTGTTTTTGCATAAAATGAGCAATGTTTAAATATGACAAGCAGCCCAGTTGAAGCCACGAGAAATAAGGTTTTATTGAGAAAGTCAGCGGAAGAGGCGATGAAGAAAAAAGGGGTAGATGTTAACAGTAGAGGTAACTGGAGAAAGATTTGGGAAGTGAAGGCTGCAGAATCGAGAGAAAAAAGGCACAGCTGTAGACAAGCTTCACTGTGTGTGTAAGCTGAGTTCAGCCTGTGTGTGTGAGGCGCAGCAAGAGGCTGCTTACGGCTCTGGATTGAAAGTGCAGCACTAGGAGAGTGCAGAATGCAGAGCAGAGTTTTGGGAGCTCCGTGTGTGTGTGTGTGAGTGTACAGCGCTGGGTGTGTGTGTGAAGGCCTGATGCGGTACCAGAAAATAAATAAATAAGATAATAAGAGCTTTAAAAAGTTGCAACTCGTATATGTAAATTACACTGCAGTGCTAAAATTAATGTTTGGAGCTACGCAAAATTCAAATTCTGCAACCCTGTTCTGATCAGTCTTTGAACAGAACACCATAAGTTAATAAATAAAAGGTTTTTAAAGTAACATATGCATATGTATGTGTGTATGTATGTATATGTGTATACATATATACATATGTAGTGTAGAAGCGTGATAATCATTTGTGTGTGGGGCAGCATGTGAGTGACCCCGATCTGGGGGTTAAGTGACCTGGAGATGAAAAAAGGGAAAAAAACCACCAAGAAACGCAAGTAAGGATGTAAATGACAGCTTTATTTTAGAAATATAGTCATATAGCTGCTAAACAGTAAAATCAAAACAGATCTGCAGAAAATAAATATATAAACTATTCCTCAGAGTGCTCTCAAAAAATTGCAATTGGATTTGCTCTAATGTTACATAAGTCCTGCTTAAAAGCATAGTAAGCAATAAATTCTGAAAATAACCAGTGCAGTGTTAAATAAATTCTGTGCTTAAAATATTATATATATATAGAGAGAGAGAGAATAAATAAGTGACGAACTGACTTACTTTAAAAAAAAGACTGTGACAAACAAAGAATGTCGTCTGTGCCATGTGAATGAGTGAATGTGTGTCTTCTTGCATGAGCTGCTTTCGCTGGATCTTCTGAATGATTCAGTTTTTAATAGAGGGAGCAGCTGCTTGAGAAACAGGGTGCGTTCCATGTTTTTACTAGACGGTTATTTAGTTCGAGAGACTGTGGAAACAATAGAAAAAGAATTTATCGTTAGTGTGAGGACAAGAAAATCCTTTAAAATACAAAAGTTGTATGGTTGTGGTTATAAAGGAAGTATTTTGTCTGATTATGGGCCGTGGAGTCAGCTGGACTCCCTCGCTCTCACAGTTTTTCTGTGTAACATGCAGTTTTAAGCAATTTGTGACTTTAGAAAGGATATTTTTCGGTGTTTTGGACGTACCTTAAGGCTTCTGGTTAGGGTATTCAGGAGATCCTTCCTCTCGGACAGATCTAGTGAGAATGACTGGAGTTTCAGCCTGAGGACCTGACTCCACCCACTTTTACACACAGGAGTTCCGCAGTCTAAAAATAGCACAGGGTGCTACGAAAAGCAGCTCTGAACCTCTCAGGATCATCTTTATGAAAACCATAAAATTAACAAATAATCAGTAAGGAAATAAAATATTTGTTAAATCTTGCTATAAAACAAAATCCAATAATTGTCTTGCCTCAACTTTAAGAACCATTAACGTTAATGGCTGGATTTTGGGACGCTGAATAATGAAAAAACAGATAAACTAAGTATTGTTTCCTGTAACCTGGCTAGAAACTGTACTAGGCTGTTTTGAGTTAAAAACTGGTAGTTATTTTCCCAAAATAAAATAGATAAATAAAAAATGAAAGGAGGGATCTTGCATTTGGGATAGATTGTGCCTAAAGTTTAAAACCTGTGTAGAACCGATTTGACGATTCAGAAAAATTGTGCATAGGAAGTAGTCTAGATTTACCTTTGAGTCAATAAAGTCGACTAAATATTAGAAACCATCGTTGATTTTGATTTGTAAAAGAGAAAGTTCTGTCATTTTAACTCAATCAACATATTTAAGGAAAACGTTTACTGTGCATTGTGGCAGGCATGAACTTTACTGGGTGGGCCTGTCACAACCAGCTGCAAAGAATGTTTGGGTCTGACTTCTATACAAAGAGAACCTGGAAGCCCTCACCAAAGAGAACCTGGAAGCCCTCACCAAAAGCTGTGACTTATAACATCAAGACGGGGAGCACTACAAGATGGACAAAGAGGCAGAAACTTATTTGCCCTGCTGCTGATGAAACAAAGTACAAAAGGGGGAGCATGTGTGCTAACATGTGAACTTCAATCAATGACGGTGGTCATCCTGGACTTACAAAGAGAGGCTCAAAAGAGACTGTTTCCTATGGTTACACCCAGTAAAAGAGTGCTTGCTGCAGTCAGGTAATGAACAAGGCTTTTTGGCAACAACCAGTTGAATTGATGAAATGTCAGAACTGTGGAAAATTTACTAAACTACTGTAGAACATAGTTAACTGAGAAAGTTAGCCTAAAAAAAAAAAAAAAAAAAAAAAAAAAAAAAGATAATAATAATAACAATAAATAAATAAATAATAGGATTAGTAACCTGGATTTCAGCCCAACTCACCATTGGACGTCAATATAATCTTTATTGTCTTAGGATTCTCAGCTGCAGCGGACATGCAGTAAAGCCTTATTTTCTTTTCAAAAAGTCATTCATCGGCGTCATCACTTATCTTCATTAGTTAAGGAAACGGTGTCTATTTATAAGTCTAGGAGAACGCTTTAGGCTTCAACAGTTCTCTCCTTCGAGCAAACATGCGCAAATTTCCGGACAGTTTATAGTAACGTTCCATCCCATTCCTTTCATTGCATAAAAAATAAACATTAAATGAATAATTTGGCATCCAGCTGACTAAATGATTCATGGAACATCTCATCCGAGACAACAGTGTTGTTTCAGCTCCGTTGAGTTTCCCAACAGATCTAGCCAAACCTAGCTGATCCTATATTTTTCTATCAGCTGTAAGTTCTAACGTAGAAAATAGTGTTACAAAAATATTGAATAATGGTACCCCTCATTCGATAAAAATTATGTTCACATTTTTATCTTGTGAAATCTTTAACATAATATTTTAATTGGCCTTTTTGACGACAATTGGCTAAAAAGTCTTTAAGATTATCATCACAGGATGGCATGATAAATAAGTAAATAACATAAATAAATAAATAGACAAAAATAAGAGAGAAAAAGCAAAATTAATTAAATGAAACGTAATAGTGATAAAACGTTAAATTGATCTAAAATCTGTCATTCAGCGCCACTGGAAAAAGGAAGAGGATAGGGGAGTATTTCTTAGCACAAATCACGTTATTGATTTAGCAATGCAGCTTAATTTCAGATGCTTTAAGGATGATACTAACTTGTGTTATAGATGGAGGAGTAGCACAGAAACACTTCTAGATGAGGAGATAAGGAAAAAAACTGCTGATTACCAATACTATGCACAAACAAACCTGTAACTGCAGTTTCGTTATTTATGAATTAACCTTAAGTAGTGAATTAATTCTTAGGATTTCTTGTGCGAGTAGTGTTCCTAAAAAAGAAAGAAAGAAAGAAAGAAAGAAAGAAAGAAGGTAAGAAAGACAGGTAGTTTAGGTAAGGGACAACCTGAAACTATTTGGTTTAATTGATAGTAAAGTAGTTGTCCTAATTTCTAATTGGAGAGATCACACCGCAACATGAGTTTAGAACGGCAGTTATGGGAAGTTTTGTTGGATTAATTTGATTACACGCTTTAGGTCTTATTTTTTTTCTTTCCACTGATTTAGCGTTAGGTTAAGTGTTTTCACACTTTCGCTTCAGTCTGACATTTGCTTGGTGTGTGAGGGCACAGAGACGTGTATGGACCGTGTGCTTGACTGTGTTTGTCTTGTTTGTTTGCTTATTTATCTATATGGGCATGGCCGAGCCTTGAGAAACATCAACAAAGACATTGGACTATTCTGAGTAAATTAACCAATTCAAATTCAAATTCAGGATCCTGAAACAATTTGGTTATAACCTCTAATTGATGAAGGACATCTTAAGAATTCATTGTACAAGGCATCATCTCCAGTGTTGCTGGAACTGTTATAAAACCCATGCATGGTTGTATATTTTAGTTTGATCATTTATACTCATTGAATTATTGTTGTTTGCTTTGTGTTTTAATTTCTTTGTAATTTTTCTCTGTGACACAGGTGGAGATGCTGGTGGCGAAGTGGATCCCACTCATTTCTTTCTCCCACACACATTCTTACTCTCTCCCTCTCTCTCTGTGTATGTGCATGTGTATGTGTTTGTGTGTCTGTGTGTGTCCATGTCGTGATGTCACTATACCTTTAATTGCGCTTGCTGTTTGTAACTGTATGTGTCTGATGTTGAAGGTATCAGAGGCTAGGGTCAGTAAGAGCTAGGACATTTTTGTGCATAACCTTTAATCCCTAGGCGATCGGTTCAGGGAACTTCTGGTCCGGCCGGAGTGTGAGCCTTCCTACCAACTATCTGCCGAGATCAAGGACTGCACAAGTCGAGAAAGCCTTCATTGGACCAAAACTACACACACGAAGAGGCTTCGCCTTCGGTGCCAGGCGTCTGGGTCCTGCTAAAAGTCACCAAAAGGAAGTGGACGGAACCAAGGTGGACCGGGCCATACAGGATCACGGAGAGGACATCACACGCTGTCCGGCTGGACGGGAGGAGCCTAACCTGGAAGAGAAGCAGCCGACATCTGCCTGACCAGAAGAAGTACCCAAGGACCAGGACGAGAAGCAGCTGACATCTGCCTAACCAGAAAAAGGATCCAAAAACCAGGAAGAGAAGTAGCTGACTACAGTAGCGTGCCAAGCTACCACCACATCCTGCAGGACGAGAATCTTGATATCATCACCCCCTGCAGCTGCCTGGAGCCAGTGAAGGGTCCTCAACAGGGGGAAGAAGTAACCACCCTATGAACATTCTACAAGGGTTGTATTTAACACCCTCATTTATTTTACAAGGGTAATATTTTACACCCTCCACCTGCTGACCCAATTATCCAGATGCCCTTGTTACTAGCCAATCCTAACATCTATTTGGGAGGGGAACCCTCTGATGAAAGTGATGACTCTCATGATGAAGAAGATGTTGTTAGAGTGTGAGAATATTGAGTGATTTCTGTAACAATCCCTTAAACTGTTTATTTCTATGAGTTTTTTGTTTTTATTGTTTTTGTTTCTTTTGATCATTGATGTCCTAGGCATGCACACTCTATGCCAACAGGTGTTCGCCCCAAAATTGAGATATGACAAATGGGGGGACATGGGGGAATTTTCCCTATAAACATATGATAATTAGGGTTTTTCGCCCTCATATGGAGTTGCATGCGATCCATACATGTTGTAACATGTTCAGTTGAAAGTATGATCATGTTTTTTGTATTGGTTTACTGCTAGAAAGATGAGTAAATGTAATCTGATTGGTTGTTTGTATTGGTATTTTAAAAAAAAACTTTGCTTATTGGATTCTTTTTGATGGAATTTGGTGTTATTGTTTTGATTTCTTATATCTTTATTGAACTCTTAAAAGAGTTCAAAAGGGGGATTGAAAATATATATCTCTCATATAAGCTCTTTCATATATTATTATAAGCTCTTTTATATGATTAAATATGTATCTCTCACTTTTGCCCCTTATATATTATCATAAATACATTATTATATGCCTTTTCATGGAATCTTGTTATAATATCAAAGACCTCTCTGTGCCTTTTCTGCTCAAGCTGAACAGCTGCATAAGGGAGTGAAAGCGTTCCTTCCTTCAGTTCCTCAATACAAGAACAACTGTCTTTGTTAGCAAAGGATGTTGCAGGATGTGTCCTGATCATCTCAAGGTTGCATGTCCTTGGGATGAATTGGTCTTTCATTAACAAGGCTATTAGCTGACGTGCGTCTGCAGGTGCAGATGGCAGAATTACGTGTGTGTATGGCAAACTACGTATGTAACATTCCTGTAATCTTCAATAAAAATCAGCCGTTTTCAGCAGAACGGCGAGAGTCTGTCCGAAGCATCTGGCAAGAGCAGGTCGCGGGACTTGCTGCAGAGACTCTCCCCCTCATGAGCGGCGAAACAGTGAATGGACTTCTGATCATTTGTCTCCTCGTTCTGTCAACTTAAAAGGTGTTTAACTCCATCTACTCCGTACCCGTGCTTGGTCTAACGGAAGAGAGACCAACAGTATATTATTTATACATTTTTAATCCCCATACTATAGTATGATATTTATACATTTTAGGACACATACTATAGTATGATATTATTTATATATTTTTAGGACACATAATAATAATAATAATAATAATAATAATAATAATAATAATAATAATAATAGCCTTTATTGTCATTGTACAGTAAAGGCTATTATTATTATTACTATTATTAGGCTATTATTAATATTGAATTATATTATTTATACATTTTTAGAACCCATACTATAGTATAAAATTTATATATTTTTATGACCCATACGATAGTATGAAATTATACAGACATTTTTAAGACACGTACTATAGTATGATATTTATACATTTTCAGGACACATATTATAGTATGATATTTTACATGTTTAGACACATACAATAGTATGAAATTATACAGAAATTTTTAAGACACGTACTATAGTATGATATTTATACAATTTCAGGACACCTACTATAGTATGATATTTTTTATACATTTTTAGGACCCATACTACAGTATGAAATTATTCATACATTTTTAAGACACATACTTTAGTATGATATTTATACATTTTTAGGACAGATACTATAGTATGATATTTATGCAATTTCAGGACACATACTATAGTATATTATTTATACATTTTAATCCCCATACTATAGTATGATATGTATACATTTTTAGGACATTTACTATAGTATGATGTTATTTATCAATTTTTAGGACACATTCTATAAAATGATATTATTTATACATTTTTAATTCCCATACTATACTAGGATATTTATACATTTTTAGGACACATACTAGAGAATGATATTATTTATACATTTTTAGACACCATACTATAGTATAAAATTACATAATTTTAGGACCCATACTATACTATGAAATTATTTTTATATTTTAGGACCCATACTATAGTATGAAATTATTCATACATTTTCAAAACACATACTATAGTATTATATTTATACATTTTAAGGACACATACTATAGTATGATATTTATACATTTTCAGGACACTTACTATAGTATGAAATTTATATATTTTTAGGACCCGTACTCTAAAATGAAATTATTTTTATATTTTTAGGACCCATACTATAGTATGACATTATTTGTACAATTTTAGGACCCATACTAAAGTATGAAATTATTCATACATTTTCAAGACACATACTATAGTATGATATTAATACATTTTCAGGACACATATTATAGTATGATATTTTACATGTTAAGACACATACAATTGTATGATATTCATACATTTTAAGGACACATACTATATTATGATATTTCTTTAATTTTGGGACACATACTATAGTATGATATTTTTTATACATTTTTAGGACCCATACTATAGTATGAATTTATTCATACATTTTTAAGACACATACTATTGTATGATATTTACACATTTTCAGGACACATATTATAGTATGAGATTCATACATTTTCTGGACACATATAGTATGATATTTTTTATACATTTTTATATCCCATACTATAGTGTAATATTATTTATACATTTTCAGAACACATACTATAGTATATTATTTATACATTTTTAATCCCCATACTATAGTATGATATTTATACATTTTAGGACACATACTAAAGTATGATATTATTTATATATTTTTAGTACCCATACTATAGTATGACATTATTTATACATTTTTAGGACCCATACTATAGTATGAAATTATTCATACATTTTCAAGACACATACTATTGTATGATATTTATACATTTTCTGGACACATACTATAGTATATTATTTATACATTTTAATCCCCATACTATAGTATGATATGTATACATTTTTAGGACATTTACTATAGTTTGATGTTATTTATCAATTTTTAGGACACATTCTATAGAATGATATTATTTATACATTTTTAATTCCCATACTATACTAGGATATTTATACATTTTTAGGACACATAATAAAGAATGATATTATTTATACATTTTTAGACACCATACTATAGTATAAAATTATATATTTTTAGGACCCATACTATACTATGAAATTATTTTTATATTTTAGGACCCATTCTATAGTATGAAATTATTCATACATTTTCAAAACACATACTATAGTATTATATTTATACATTTTAAGGACACATGCTATAGTATGATATTTATACATTTTCAGGACACTTACTATAGTATGAAATTTATATATTTTTAGGACCCATGCTATACAATGAAATTAGTTTCATATTTTTAGGACCCATACTATAGTATGAAATTATTTGTACAATTTTAGGACCCATACTATAGTATGAAATTATTCATATATTTTCTATACTCATACTATAGTATGATATTAATACATTTTCAGGACACATATTATACTATGATATTTTACATGTTAAGACACATACAACTGTATGATATTCATACATTTTAAGGACACATACTATAGTATGATATTAATACATTTTCAGCACACATACTATAGTATCATATTTATACATTTTCAGGACACATACTATAGTATGATATTTTTTATACATTTTTAGGACCCATACTATAGTATGAATTTATTCATACATTTTAAGACACATACTTTAGTATGATATTTAAACATTTTTAGGACAGACACTATAGTATATTATTTATACATTTTTAATCCCCATATTGAACTATGATATGTATACATTTTAGGACACATACTATAGATTGATATTATTTATACATTTTTAGAACCCATATTATAGTATAAAATTTATATATTTTTAGGACCCTTACTATAATATGATATTATTTATACATTCTCAGGACCCATATGATAGTATAAAATATTCAGACACGTACTATACTATGATAGTTATACATTTTCAGGACACATATTATAGTATGATATTTTTACATTTTAAGACACATACAGTAGTATGATATTCATACAATTTCAGGACACATAGTATAGTATGATATTTTTATACAGTTTTAGGACCCATACTATAGTATGAAATTATTTATAGATTTTTAAGACATACTATAGTATGATATTTATACATTTTTAGGACACATACTATAGTATGATATTATTAATATATTTTTAGGACACATACTATAGAATGATGTTATTTATACATCTTTAGAAACCATACTATACTATGAAAATTATATATTTTTAGGACCCATACTATAGTATAAAATTATTTATATATTTTTAGGACCCATACTATGTATAAAACTATTCATACATTTTCAAGACACATACTATAGTATGATATTTACACATTTTCAGGACACATATTATAGTATGAGATTCATACATTTTCTGGACACATATAGTATGATATTATTTTTACATTTTTATATCCCTTACTATAGTGTAATATTATTTATACATTTTCAGAACACATACTATAGTATGTTATTTATACATTTTTAATCCCCATACTAGAGTATGATATTTATACATTTGAGGACACATGCTAAAGTATGAAATTATTTATATATTTTTAGGACACATATAATAGAATGATATTATTTATACATTTTTAGAACAAATACTATAGTATAAAATTTATATATATTTAGTACCCTGTTGGTCTCTCTTCCGTTGGACCAAGCACGGGTACGGAGTAGATGGAGTTAAACACCTTTTAAGTTGACAGAACGAGGAGACAAATGATCAGAAGTCCATTCACTGTTTCGCCGCTCATGAGGGGGAGAGTCTCTGCAGCAAGTCCCACGACCTGCTCTTGCCAGATGCTTCGGACAGACTCTCGCCGTTCTGCTGAAAACGGCTGATTTTTATTGAAGATTACAGGAATGTTACATACGTAGTTTGCCATACACACACGTAATTCTGCCATCTGCACCTGCAGACGCACGTCAGCTAATAGCCTTGTTAATGAAAGACCAATTCATCCCAAGGACATGCAACCTTGAGATGATCAGGACACATCCTGCAACATCCTTTGCTAACAAAGACAGTTGTTCTTGTATTGAGGAACTGAAGGAAGGAACGCTTTCACTCCCTTATGCAGCTGTTCAGCTTGAGCAGAAAAGGCACAGAGAGGTCTTTGATATTATAACAAGATTCCATGAAAAGGCATATAATAATGTATTTATGATAATATATAAGGGGCAAAAGTGAGAGATACATATTTAATCATATAAAAGAGCTTATAATAATATATGAAAGAGCTTATATGAGAGATATATATTTTCAATCCCCCTTTTGAACTCTTTTAAGAGTTCAATAAAGATATAAGAAATCAAAACAATAACACCAAATTCCATCAAAAAGAATCCAATAAGCAAAGTTTTTTTAAAATACCAATACAAACAACCAATCAGATTACATTTACTCATCTCTCTAGCAGTAAACTAATACAAAAAACATGATTATACTTTCAACTGAACATGTCACAACATGTATGGATCGCATGCAACTCCATATGAGGGCGAAAAACCCTAATTATCATATGTTTATAGGGAAAATTCCCCCATGTCCCCCCATTTGTCATATCTCAATTTTGGGGCGAACACCTGTTGGCATAGAGTGTGCATGCCTAGGACATCAATGATCAAAAGAAACAAAAACAATAAAAACAAAAAACTCATAGAAATAAACAGTTTAAGGGATTGTTACAGAAATCACTCAATATTCTCACACTCTAACAACATCTTCTTCATCATGAGAGTCATCACTTTCATCAGAGGGTTCCCCTCCCAAATAGATGTTAGGATTGGCTAGTAACAAGGGCATCTGGATAATTGGGTCAGCAGGTGGAGGGTGTAAAATATTACCCTTGTAAAATAAATGAGGGTGTTAAATACAACCCTTGTAGAATGTTCATAGGGTGGTTACTTCTTCCCCCTGTTGAGGACCCTTCACTGGCTCCAGGCAGCTGCAGGGGGTGATGATATCAAGATTCTCGTCCTGCAGGATGTGGTGGTAGCTTGGCACGCTACTGTAGTCAGCTACTTCTCTTCCTGGTTTTTGGATCCTTTTTCTGGTTAGGCAGATGTCAGCTGCTTCTCGTCCTGGTCCTTGGGTACTTCTTCTGGTCAGGCAGATGTCGGCTGCTTCTCTTCCAGGTTAGGCTCCTCCCGTCCAGCCGGACAGCGTGTGACGTCCTCTCCGTGATCCTGTATGGCCCGGTCCACCTTGGTTCCGTCCACTTTCTTTTGGTGACCTTCAGCAGGACCCAGACGACGCCTGGCACCGAAGGCGAAGTATCTTCATGTGTGGTTTTGGTCCAATGAAGGCTTTCTCGGCTTGTGCAGTCCTTGATCTCGGCAGATAGTTGGTAGGAAGGCTCACACTCCGGCCGGACCAGAAGTTCCCCGGACCGATCGCCTAGGGATTAGAGGTTATGCACAAAAATGTCCTAGCTCTTACTGACCCTAGCCTCTGATACCTTCAACATCAGACACATACAGTTACGAACAGCAAGCGCAATTAAAGGTACAGTGACATCACGACATGGACACACACAGACACACATACACAGAGAGAGAGAGAGAGAGTAAGAATGTGTGTGGGAGAAAGAAATGTGTGGGATCCATTTTGCCACCAGCATCTCCACCTGTGTCACAGAGAAAAAATTGCAAAGAAATTAAAACATAAAGCAAACAACAATAATTCAATGAGTATAAATGATCAAACTAAAATATACAACCATGCATGGGTTTTATAACAGTTCCGGCAACACTGGAGAGGAATCCTTGTATAATGAATTCTTAAGATGTCCTTCATCAATTAGAGGTTATAGCCAAATTGTTTCAGGATCCTGAATTTGAATTTGAATTGGTTAATTTACTCAGAATAGTCCAATGTCTTTGTTGATGTTTCTCAAGGCTCGGCCATGCCCATATAGATAAAATAAGCAAACAAACAAGACAAACACAGTCAAACACACGGTCCATACACGTCTCTGTGCCCTCACACACCAAGCAAATGTCAGACTGAAGCGAAAGTGTGAAATACTTAACCTAATGCTAAATCAGTGGAAAGAAAAAATAAGACCTAAAGCGTGTAATCAAATTAATCCAACAAAACTTCCCATAACTGCCGTTCTAAACTCATGTTGCGGTGTGATCTCTCCAATTAAAAATTAGGACAACCACTTTTACTATCAATTCAACCAAATAGTTTCAGGTTGTCCCTTACCTAAACTACCTGTCTTTCTTACCTTCTTTCTTTCTTTCTTTCTTTCTTTTTTAGGAACACTACTCGCACAAGAAATCCTAAGAATTAATTCACTACTTAAGGTTAATTCATAAATAACGAAACTGCAGTTACAGGTTTGTTTGTGCATAGTATTGGTAATCAGCAGTTTTTTTTCCTTATCTCCTCATCTAGAAGTGTTTCTGTGCTACTCCTCCATCTATAACACAAGTTAGTATCATCCTTAAAGCATCTGAAATTAAGCTGCATTGCTAAATCAATAACGTGATTTGTGCTAAGAAATACTCCCCTATCCTCTTCCTTTTTCCAGTGGCACTGAATGACAGATTTTAGATCAATTTAACGTTTTATGACTATTACGTTTCATTTAATTAATTTTGCTTTTTCTCTCTTATTTTTGTCTATTTATTTATTTATGTTATTTACTTATTTATCATGCCATCCTGTGATGATAATCTTAAAGACTTTTTAGCCAATTGTCGTCAAAAAGGCCAATTAAAAATATTATGTTAAAGATTTCACAAGATAAAAAATGTGAACATAATTTTTATCGAATGAGGGGTACCTTTTATTCAATATCTTGTAACATTATTTTCTACCTCACTATTGTCTCGGATGAGATGTTCCATGAATCATTTAGTCAGCTGAATGCCAAATTATTCATTTAATGTTTATTTTTATGCAATGAATGGAATGGGATGGAACGTTACTATAAACTGTCCGGAAATTTGCGCATGTTTGCTCGAAGGAGAAAACTGTTGAAGCCTAAAGCGTTCTCCTAGACTTATAAATAGACACCGTTTCCTTAACTAATGAAGATAAGTGATGACGCCGATGAATGACTTTTTGAAAAGAAAATAAGGCTTTACTGCATGTCCGCTGCAGCTGAGAATCCTAAGACAATAAAGATTATATTGACGTCCAATGGTGAGTTGGGCTGAAATCCAGGTTACTAATCCTATTATTTATTCATTTATTGATATTATTATTATCTTTTTTTAGGCTAACTTTCTCAGTTAACTATGTTCTACAGTAGTTTAGTAAATTTTCCACAGTTCTGACATTTCATCAATTCAACTGGTTGTTGCCAAAAAGCCTTGTTCATTACCTGACTGCAGCAAGCACTCTTTTACTGGGTGTAACCATAGGAAACAGTCTCTTTTGAGCCTTTCTTTGTAAGTCCAGGATGACCACCGTCATTGATTAAAGTTCACATGTTAGCACACATGCTCCCCCTTTTGTACTTTGTTTCATCAGCAGCAGGGCAAATAAGTTTCTGCCTCTTTGTCCATCTTGTAGTGCTCCCCGTCTTTATGTTATGAGTCACAGCTTTTGGTGAGGGCTTCCAGGTTCTCTTTGGTGAGGGCTTCCAGGTTCTCTTTGTATAGAAGTCAGAGCCAAACATTCTTTGCAGCTGGTTGTGACAGGCCCACCCAGTAAAGTTCATGCCTGCCACAATGCACAGCAAACGTTTTCCTTAAATATGTTGATTGAGTTAAAATGACAGAACTTTCTCTTTTACAAATCAAAATCAACGATGGTTTCTAATATTTAGTCGACTTTATTGACTCAAAGGTAAATCTAGACTACTTCCTATGCACAATTTTTCTGAATCGTCAAGTCGGTTCTACACAGGTTTTAAACTTTAGGCACAATCTATCCCAAATGCAAGATCCCTCCTTTCATTTTTTGTTTATCTATTTTATTTTGGGAAAATAACTACCAGTTTTTAACTCAAAACAGCCTAGTACAGTTTCTAGCCAGGTTACAGGAAATAATACTTAGTTTATCTGTTTTTTCATTATTCAGCGTCCCAAAATCCAGCCATTAACGTTAATGGTTCTTAAAGTTGAGGCAAGACAATTATTGGATTTTGTTTTATAGCAAGATTTAACAAATATTTTATTTCCTTACTGATTATTTGTTAATTTTATGGTTTTCATAAAGATGATCCTGAGAGGTTCAGAGCTGCTTTTCGCAGTACCCTGTGCTATTTTTAGACTGCGGGACTCCTGTGTGTAAAAGTGGGTGGAGTCAGGTCCCCAGGCTGAAACTCCAGTCATTCTCACTAGATCTGTCCGAGAGGAAGGATCTCCTGAATACCCTAACCAGAAGCCTTAAGGTACGTCCAAAACACCGAAAAATATCCTTTCTAAAGTCACAAATTGCTTAAAACTGCATGTTACACAGGAAAACTGTGAGAGCGAGGGAGTCCAGCTGACTCCACGGCCCATAATCAGACAAAATACTTCCTTTATAACCACGACCATACAACTTTTGTATTTTAAAGGATTTTCTTGTCCTCACACTAACGATAAATTCTTTTTCTATTGTTTCCACAGTCTCTCGAACTAAATAACCGTCTAGTAAAAACATGGACCGCACCCTGTTTCTCAAGCAGCTGCTCCCTCTATTAAAAACTGAGTCATTCAGAAGATCCAGCGAAAGCAGCTCATGCAAGAAGACACGCATCCACTCATTCACAAGGCACAGAGACATTCTTTGTTTGTCACAGTCTCTTTTTATTATTATTATTATTATTTTTTAAGGTAAGTCAGTTCGTCACTTATTTATTCTCTCTCTATATATATATAATATTTTAAGCACAGAATTTATTTAACACTGCACTGGTTATTTTCAGAATTTAATGCTTACTATGCTTTTAAGCAGGCCTTATGTAACATTAGAGCAAATCCAATTGCAATTTTTTTTTGAGAGCGCTCTGAGGAATAGTTTATATATTTATTTTCTGCAGATCTGTTTTGATTTTACTGTTTAGCAGCTATATGACTATATTTCTAAAATAAAGCTGTCATTTACATCCTTACTTGCGTTTCTTGGTGGTTTTTTCCCTTTTTTCATCTCCAGGTCACTTAACCCCCAGATCGGGGTCACTCACATGCTGCCCCACACACAAATGATTATCACGCTTCTACACTACATATGTATATATATGTATACACATATACATACATACACACATACATATGCATATGTTACTTTAAAAACCTTTTATTTATTAACTTATGGTGTTCTGTTCAAAGACTGATCAGAACAGGGTTGCAGAATTTGAATTTTGCGTAGCTCCAAACATTAATTTTAGCACTGCAGTGTAATTTACATATACGAGTTGCAACTTTTTAAAGCTCTTATTTATCTTATTTATTTATTTTCTGGTACCGCATCAGGCCTTCACACACACACCCAGCGCTGTACACACACACACACACGGAGCTCCCAAAACTCTGCTCTGCATTCTGCACTCTCCTAGTGCTGCACTTTCAATCCAGAGCCGTAAGCAGCCTCTTGCTGCGCCTCACACACACAGGCTGAACTCAGCTTACACACACAGTGAAGCTTGTCTACAGCTGTGCCTTTTTTCTCTCGATTCTGCAGCCTTCACTTCCCAAATCTTTCTCCAGTTACCTCTACTGTTAACATCTACCCCTTTTTTCTTCATCGCCTCTTCCGCTGACTTTCTCAATAAAACCTTATTTCTCGTGGCTTCAACTGGGCTGCTTGTCATATTTAAACATTGCTCATTTTATGCAAAAACAGCCAAAAGCATGCAGAAATAGCCAAAAGCACTGCTCTCTTCACACAGAAGCAGTCAAAACATTTATCATCTTATGCAAAAACAATTACCTCAGAACATTTTTCTCATCTCATGCAAAAGGTCCTTGACCTTAAAATCCAGGGAGCTCTCTTTTAGCCTCCCCTTCCCTTAACACAAAAAAAACCAGGTCCTTGACCTTAAAATCCAGGGAGCTCTCTTTTAGCCTCCCCTTCCCTTAACACAAAAAACCAGGTCCTTGACCTGTGGACTTTTAGGGTTCCCACACCTATGGATCCAGCCAAGCTTTATATAACCTTGTTATATATTCTATCCGCTCGTCAGCAAATAGTGTGGTCAGCCACGACCTGGAAATGGAACTTTAGGGCTACTCTATTAGCCCTGGGTCACCATCCCTTCATCTGTACTATTTCCTTTTCTCATTTACTCATTAAACCATTAGAAAAATCCTCATTTCATTTCACCATTAAACCATTACAAAAAATCTCTTATTCTTTCTGCACTTGTCTCCACTTTCTTCTCCAACTATTATTTTAGGACCTCAGCTACTATGATTCTGGACACAAAGGCTTTGGATAAATCCAATGAGCAGATTTTAGATAATAGGCTCTGCTCACCTTGTTTTCCACCGCGGTGTTCTGTGCCAAGATCTGTTCGCTGGGTCAGTGGGTCGAATCGTCCTCCAAAAACTCCTTTTCCTTCAAAAAGAAAAAATCCTGTTCGTGACGCCAAATTTGTTGGTCTCTCTTCCGTTAGACCAAGCACGGGTACGGAGTAGATGGAGTTAAACACCTTTTAAGTTGACAGAACGAGGAGACAAATGATCAGAAGTCCATTCACTGTTTCGCCGCTCATGAGGGGGAGAGTCTCTGCAGCAAGTCCCACGACCTGCTCTTGCCAGATGCTTCGGACAGACTCTCGCCGTTCTGCTGAAAACGGCTGATTTTTATTGAAGATTACAGGAATGTTACATACGTAGTTTGCCATACACACACGTAATTCTGCCATCTGCACCTGCAGACGCACGTCAGCTAATAGCCTTGTTAATGAAAGACCAATTCATCCCAAGGACATGCAACCTTGAGATGATCAGGACACATCCTGCAACATCCTTTGCTAACAAAGACAGTTGTTCTTGTATTGAGGAACTGAAGGAAGGAACGCTTTCACTCCCTTATGCAGCTGTTCAGCTTGAGCAGAAAAGGCACAGAGAGGTCTTTGATATTATAACAAGATTCCATGAAAAGGCATATAATAATGTATTTATGATAATATATAAGGGGCAAAAGTGAGAGATACATATTTAATCATATAAAAGAGCTTATAATAATATATGAAAGAGCTTATATGAGAGATATATATTTTCAACCCATACTATAGTTTGATATTATTTATACATTTTTAGGACCCATACTATAGTATGAAATTATTCATACATTTTCAAGACACATACTATAACATGATATTTATACATTTTAAGGACACATACTATTGTATGATATTTATACATTTTCTGGACACATACTATAGTATATTATTTATACATTTTAATCCCCATACTATAGTATGATATGTATACATTTTTAGGACATTTACTATAGTATGATGTTATTTATCAATTTTTAGGACACATTCTATAGAATGATATTATTTATACATTTTATAACCCATACTATAGTGTAATTTTATTTATACATTTTCAGAACACATACTATAGTATATTATTTATACATTTTTAATCCCCATACTATAGTATGATATTTATACATTTTAGGACACATACTATAGTATGATATTATTTATATATTTTTAGGACACATAATAATAATAATAATAATAATAATAATAATAATAATAATAATAATAATAATAATAATAATAGCCTTTATTGTCATTGTACAGTAAAGGCTATTATTATTATTACTATTATTAGGCTATTATTAATATTGAATTATATTATTTATACATTTTTAGAACCCATACTATAGTATAAAATTTATATATTTTTATGACCCATACGATAGTATGAAATTATACAGACATTTTTAAGACACGTACTATAGTATGATATTTATACATTTTCAGGACACATATTATAGTATGATATTTTACATGTTTAGACACATACAATAGTATGAAATTATACAGACATTTTTAAGACACGTACTATAGTATGATATTTATACAATTTCAGGACACCTACTATAGTATGATATTTTTTATACATTTTTAGGACCCATACTACAGTATGAAATTATTCATACATTTTTAAGACACATACTATAGTATGATATTTATACATTTTTAGGACAGATACTATAGTATGATATTTATGCAATTTCAGGACACATACTATAGTATATTATTTATACATTTTAATCCCCATACTATAGTATGATATGTATACATTTTTAGGACATTTTCTATAGTATGATGTTATTTATCAATTTTTAGGACACATTCCATAGAATGATATTATTTATACATTTTATAACCCATACTATAGTGTAATATTATTTATACATTTTCAGAACACATACTATAGTATATTATTTATACATTTTTAATCCCCATACTATAGTATGATATTTATACATTTTAGGACACATACTATAGTATGATATTATTTATATATTTTTAGGACACATAATAATAATAATAATAATAATAATAATAATAATAATAATAATAATAATAATAATAATAATAATAGCCTTTATTGTCATTGTACAGTAAAGGCTATTATTATTATTGCTATTATTAGGCTATTATTAATATTGAATGATATTATTTATACATTTTTAGAACCCATACTATAGTATAAAATTTATATATTTTTAGGACCCATACGATAGTATGAAATTATACAGACATTTTTAAGACACGTACTATAGTATGATATTTATACATTTTCAGGACACATATTATAGTATGATATTTTACATGTTTAGACACATACAATAGTATGAAATTATACAGACATTTTTAAGACACATACTATAGTATGATATTTATACAATTTCAGGACACATATTATAGTATGATATTTTTTATACATTTTTACGACCCATACTACAGTATGAAAATATTCATACATTTTTAAGACACATACTATAGTATGATATTTATACATTTTTAGGACAGATACTATAGTATATTATTTATGCATTTTTAATCCCCATACTGAACTATGATATGTATACATTTAAGGACACATACTATACAATGATATTATTTATACATTTTTAGAACCCATACTATAGTATAAAATTTATATATTTTTAGGACCCAAACTATAATATGATACTATTTATACATTCTTAGGACCCATACAATAGTATGAAAATATTCAGACGTGTACTATAATATGATTGTTATAAAATTTCAGGATACATACTATAGTATGATATTTTTACATTTTAAGACACATACAATAGTATGATATTCATAAATTTTCAGGACACATACTATAGTATGATATTTATACAATTTCAGGACACATACTATAGTATGATATTTTTATACATTTTTAGGACTCATACTATAGTATTAAATTATTTATACATTTTTAAGACATACTATAGTATGATATTTATACATTTTTAGGAGACATACTATAGTATGATATTATTAATATATTTTTAGGACACATACTATATAATGATATTATTTATACATCTTTAGAAACCATACTATAGTATGAAAATTATATATATTTTAGGACCCATACTATAGTATAAAATTATTTATATATATTTTAGGACCCATACTATAGAATGATATTATTTATACATTTTTAGGACCCGTACTATAGTATAAAATTATTCATACATTTTCAAGACACATACTCTAGTATGATATTTACACGTTTCAGGACACATATTATAGTATGAGATTCATACATTTTCTGGACACATATAGTATGATATTATTTATACATTTTTATATTCCATACTAGAGTGTAATATTATTTATACATTTTCAGAACACATACTATAGTATATTATTTATACATTTTTAATCCCCATACTATAGTATGATATTTATACATTTTAGGACACATACTAAAGTATGATATTGTTTATATATTTTAGGACACATACTATAGAATGATATTATTTATACATTTTTAGAACCAATACTATAGTATAAAATTTATATATTTTTAGTACCCATACTATGGTATGATATTATTTATACATTTTTAGGACCCATACTATAGTATGAAATTATTCATACATTTTCAAGACACATACTATAGCATGATATTTATACGTTTTAAGGACACATACTATTGTATGATATTTATACATTTTCTGGACACATACTATAGTATATTATTTATACATTCTATTCCCCATACTATAGTATGATATGTATACTTTTTAGGACATTTACTATAGTATGATGTTATTTATCAATTTTTATTACACATTCTATAGAATGATATTATTTATACATTTTTAATTCCTATACTATACTAGGATATTTATACATTTTAGCACACATACTAAAGAATGATATTATTTATACATTTTTAGACACTATACTATAGTATAAAATTATATATTTTTAGGACCCATACTATACTATGAAATTATTTTTATATTTTAGGACCCATACTATAGTATGAAATTATTCATACATTTTCAAAACACATAATCTAGTATTAGGTTTATACATTTTAAGGACACATACTATAGTATGATATTAATACATTTTCAGGACACATATTATAGTATGATATTTTACATGTTAAGACACATACAATTGTATGATATTCATACATTTTCAGGACACATACTATAGTATGATATTTCTACAATTTCAGGACACATACTATAGTATGATATTTATAGATTTTTAGGAAAGACACTATAGTGTATTATTTATACATTTTTAATCCCCATACTGAACTATGATATGTATACATTTTAGGACACATACTATAGATTGATATTATTTATACATTTTTAGAACCCATACTATAGTATAAAATTTATATATTTTTAGGACCCTTACTATAATATGATATTATTTATACATTCTCAGGACCCATATGATAGTATAAAATTATTCAGACTCGTACTATAGTATGATAGTTATAAATTTTCAGGACACATATTATAGTATGATATTTTTACATTTTAAGACACATACAGTAGTATGATATTCATACAATTTCAGGACACATACTATAGTATGATATTTTTATACATTTTTAGCACCCATACTTTAGTATGAAATTATTTATATATTTTTAAGACATACTATAGTATGATATTTATACATTTTTAGGACACATACTATAGTATGATTTTTTATACATTTTTAGGACCCATACTATAGTATGAAATTATTTTTATATTTTTAAGACATACTATAGTATGATATTTATACATTTTTAGGACCCATACTACAGTATGAAATTATTCATACATTTTTAAGACACATACTATAGTATGATATTTATACATTTTCTGGACACATACTATAGTATATTATTTACACATTTTAATCCCCATACTATAGTATGATATGTATACATTTTTAGGACATTTACTATAGTATGATGTTATTTATAAATTTTTAGGACACATTCTATCGAATGATATTATTTATACATTTTTAATTCCCTTACTATACTAGGATATTTATACATTTTTAGGACACATACTAAAGAATGATTTAATTTATACATTTTTAGACACCATACTATAGTATAAAATTATATATTTTTAGGACCCATACTATACTATGAAATTATTTTTATATTTTAGGACCCATACTATAGTATGAAATTATTCATACATTTTCAAAACACATACTATAGTATTATATTTATACATTTTAAGGACACAAACTATAGTATGATATTTATACATTTTCAGGACACTTACTATAGTATGAATTTTATATATTTTTAGGACCCATACTATACAATGATATTATTTTTATATTTTTAGGACCCATACTATAGTATGACATTATTTGTACAATTTTAGGACCCATACTATAGTATGAAATTTTTCATATATTTTCAAGACACATACTATAGTATGATATTAATACATTTTCAGGACACATATTATAGTATGATATTTTACATGTTAAGACACATACAATTGTATGATATTCATACATTTTCAGGACACATACTATAGTATGATATTTCTACAATTTCAGGACACATACTATAGTATGATATTTTTTATACATTTTTAGGACCCATACTATAGTATGAAATGATTCATACATTTTTAAGACACATACTATAGTATGATATTTATACATTTTTAGGACACATACTATAGTATGAATTGATTCATACATTTTTAAGACACATACTATAGTATGATATTTATACATTTTTAGGACAGATACTATAGTACATTATTTATACATTTTTAATCCCCATACTGAACTATGATATGTATACATTTTAGGACACATACTATAGATTGATATTATTTATGCATTTTTAGAACCCATACTATAGTATAAAATTTATATATTTTTAGGACCCTTACTATAATATGATATTATTTATACATTCTCAGGACCAATATGATAGTATAAAATTATTCAGACACGTACTATAGTATGATAGTTATAAATTTTCAGGACACATATTATAGTATGATATTTTCACATTTTAAGACACATACAGTAGTATGATTTTCATACAATGTCAGGACACAAACTATAGTATGATATTTTTATACATTTTTAGGACCCATACTATAGTATGAAATTATTTATATATTTTTAAGACATACTATAGTATGATATTTATACATTTTTAGGACACATACTATAGTATGATATTATTAATATATTTTAGGACACATACTATAGAATGATGTTATTCATACATCTTTAGAAACCATACTATAGTATGAAAATTATATATTTTTAGGACCCATACTATAGTATAAAATTATTTATATACTTTTAGGACCCATACTATAGAATGATATTATTTATACATTTTTAGGACCCGTACTATAGTATAAAGTTATTCATACGATTTCAAGACACATACTATAGTATGATATTTACACATTTTCAGGACACATATTATAGTATGAGATTCATACATTTTCTGGACACATATAGTATGATATTATTTATACATTTTTATATCCCTTACTATAGTGTAATATTATTTATACATTTTCAGAACACATACTATAGTATATTATTTATACATTTTTAATCCCCATACTATAGTATGATATTTATACATTTTAGGACACATACTAAAGTATGATATTATTTATATATTTTTAGGACACATACTATAGAATGATATTATTTATACATTTTTAGAACCAATACTATAGTATAAAATTTATATATTTTTAGTACCCATACTATGGTATGATATTATTTATATATTTTTAGGACCCATACTATAGTATGAAATTATTCATACATTTTCAAGACACATACTATAGCATGATATTTATACGTTTTAAGGACACATACTATTGTATGATATTTATACATTTTCTGGACACATACTATAGTATATTATTTATACATTTTAATCCCCATACTATAGTATGATATGTATACATTTTTAGGACATTTACTATAGTATGATGTTATTTATCAATTTTTAGGACACATTCTATAGAATGATATTATTTATACATTTTTAATTCCCATACTATACTAGGATATTTATACATTTTTAGGACACATACTAAAGAATGATATTATTTATACATTTTTAGACACTATACTATAGTATTAGGTTTATACATTTTAAGGACACATACTATATTATGATATTTATACATTTTCAGGACACTTACTATAGTATGAAATTTATATATTTTTAGGACCCATACTATACAATGAAATTATTTTTATATTTTTAGGACCCATACTATAGTATGACATTATTTGTACAATTTTAGGACCCAAACTATAGTATGAAATTATTCATATATTTTCAAGACACATACTATAGTATGATATTTCTACAATTTCAGGACATATACTATAGTATGATATTTTTTATACATTTTTAGGACCCATACTATAGTATGAAATTATTCATACATTTTTAAGACACATACTATAGTTTGATATTTGTACATTTTTAGGACACATACTATAGTATGATATTATTCATACATCTTTAGAACCCATACTATAGAATGATATTATTTATACATCTTTAGAAACCATACTATAGTATGAAATTATTCAGACACGTACTATAGTATGAAGGTAATAAATTTTCAGGACACATATTATAGTATGATATTTTTACATTTTAAGACACATACAGTAGCATGATATTTATACAATTTCAGGACACATCCTATAGTATGATATTTATACAATTTCAGGACACATACTATAGTATGAAATTATTTATACATTTTTGAGACATACTATAGTATGATATTTATACATTTTTAGGACACATACTATAGTATGATATTATTCATACATCTTTACAACCCATACTATATTATGAAAATTATATATTTTTAGGACCCTTACCATGGTATGAAATTATTTATACATTTTTAGGACCCATACTATAGTATGAAATTATTCATACATTTTTAAGACACATACTATAGTTTGATATTTGTACATTTTTAGGACACATACTATAGTATGATATTATTCATACATCTTTAGAACCCATACTATAGAATGATATTATTTATACATCTTTAGAAACCATACTATAGTATGAAATTATTCAGACACGTACTATAGTATGAAGGTAATAAATTTTCAGGACACATATTATAGTATGATATTTTTACATTTTAAGACACATACAGTAGCATGATATTTATACAATTTCAGGACACATCCTATAGTATGATATTTATACAATTTCAGGACACATACTATAGTATGAAATTATTTATACATTTTTGAGACATACTATAGTATGATATTTATACATTTTTAGGACACATACTATAGTATGATATTATTCATACATCTTTACAACCCATACTATATTATGAAAATTATATATTTTTAGGACCCTTACCATGGTATGAAATTATTTATATATTTTTAGGACCCATACTATAGAATGATATTATTTATACATTTTTAGGACCCGTACTATAGTACGAAATTATTCATACATTTTCAAGACACATACTATAGTATGATATTTACACATTTTCAGGACACATATTATAGTATGATATTTTTACATTTTAAAACACATACAGTAGCATTATATTTATACAATTTCAGGACACATACTATAGTATGATATTTATACAATTTCAGGACACATACTATAGTATGAAATTATTTATACATTTTTGAGACATACTATAGTATGATATTTATACATTTTTAGGACACATACTATAGTATTTTATTATTCATACATCTTTAGAACCCATACTATATTATGAAAATTATATATTTTTAGGACCCATACCATAGTATGAAATTATTTATATATTTTAAGGAACCATACTATAGAATGATATTATTTATACATTTTTAGGACCCGTACTGTAGTACGAAATTATTCATACATTTTAAAGACACATACTATATTATGATATTTACACATTTTCAGGACACATTATAGTATGATATTTATACATTTTAAAACACATGCAATAGTATGATATTTATTTATTTTCAGCACACATACTTTAGTATCATATTTATATATTTTTAGGAGACATATTATAGTATGATATTTATGCATTTTTAAGACACATACAAGAGTATGAAATTTAAACATTTTCAGGACACTTACTATTGTATGATATTTATACATATTCTGGACACATATAGTATGATATTATTTATACATTTTATAACCCATACTATAGTGTAATATTATTTATATATTTTTAGGAACCATACGATAGTATGAAATTATACAGACATTTTTAAGACACGTACTATAGTATGATATTTATACATTTTCAGGACACATATCATAGTATGATATTTTACATGTTAAGACACATACAATAGTATGAAATTATACAGACATTTTTAAGACACATACTATAGTATGATATTTATACAATTTCAGGACACATACTACAGTATGATTTTTTTAATACATTTTTAGGACCCATACTACAGTATGAAATTAGTCATACATTTTTAAGACACATACTATAGTATGATATTAATACATTTTTAGGACAGATACTATAGTATATTATTTATACATTTTTAATCCCCATACTGAACTATGATATGTATACATTTTAGGACTCATACTATACAATGATTTTATTTATACATTTTTCTAACCCATACTATAGTATAAAATGTATATATTTTTAGGACCCAAACTATAATATGATATTATTTATACATTCTTAGGACCCATATGATAGTATGAAATTATTCAGATACGTACTCTAGTATGATAGTTATAAATCTTCAGGACACATATTACAGTATGATATATTTACATTTTAAGACACATACAATAGTATGATATTCATACATTTTCAGGACACATACTATAGTATGATATTTATATAATTTCAGGAAACATACTATAGTATGATTTTTTATACATTTTTAGGACCCATACTATAGTATGAAATTATTTATACATTTTTAAGACATACTATAGTATGATATTTATACATTTTTAGGACACATACTATAGTATGAAAATTATATATTTTTAGGACCCATACTATAGTATGAAATTATTCATATATTTTAAAGACACATACTATAGTATGATATTAATACATTTTCAGGACACATATTATAGTATGATATTTTACATGTTAAGACACATACAATTGTATGATATTCATACATTTTCAGGACACATACTATAGTATGATATTTATACAATTTCAGGACACATACTATAGTATGATATTTTTATACATTTTTAAGACATACTATAGTATGATATTTATACATTTTTAGGACACATACTATAGTATGATATTATTAATATATTTTTAGGACACATACTATAGAATGATATTATTTATACATCTTTAGAACCTGTACTATAGTATGAAAATTATATATTTTTAGGACACATACTATAGTATGATATTATTAATATATTTTTAGGACACATACTATTGAATGATATTACTTATACATCTTTAGAAACCATACTATAGTATGAAAATTATATATTTTTAGGACCCATACTATAGTATACAATTATTTATATATTTCTATGACCCATACTATAGTATGATATTATTTATACATTTTTAGGACCCGTACTATAGTATAAAATTATTCATACATTTTCAAGACAAATACTATAGTATGATATTTACACATTTTCAGGACACATATTATAGTATGATATTTACACATTTTCTGGACACATATAGTATGATATTATTTATACATTTTAATAAACCATACTATAGTGTAATATTATTTATACATTTTCAGAACACATACTATAGTATATTATTTATACATTTTTAATCCCCATAATATAGTATGATATTTATACATTTTAGGACACATTATAAAGTCTGATATTATTTATATATTTTAGGACACATACTATAGAATGATATTATTTATACATTTTTAGAACCGATACTATAGTATAAAATTTATACATTTTTAGAACCCATACTATAGTATGAAATTTATATATTTTTAGGACCCATACTATAGTATGATATTATTTATACATTTTTAGGACCCATACTATAGTATGAAATTATTCATACATTTTCAAGACACAAACTATAATGTGATTTTTATACGTTTTAAGGACACATATTATTGTATGATATTTATACATTTTCTGGACACATACTATAGTATATCATTAATACATTTTAATCCCCATACTATAGAATGATATTTATACATTTTTAGGACATTTACTAAAGTATGATGTTATTTATCAATTTTTAGGACACATTCTATAGAATGATATTATTTATACATTTTTAGGACCCGTACTATAGTATGAAATTATTCATACATTGTTAAAACACAGGCAATAGTATGATATTTATGATATTTATACATTTTCAGCACACATACTATAGTATCATATTTATACATTTTCAGGACACATACTATAGTATGAAATTATTTATATATTTTTAGGACTCATACTATAATATGAAATTATTCATACATTTTCAAGACTCGTACTATAGTATGCTAATTATACATTTTCAGGACACATATTATAGTATGATATTTATACATTTTTAAGACACATACAAGAGTATGAAATTCAAACATTTTCAGGACACATACTATTGTATGATATTTATACATTTTCTGGACAGATATAGTTCGATATTATTTATACATTTTATAACCCATACTATAGTGTAATATTATTTATACATTTTCAGGACATTTACTATAGTATGAAATTATTTAGATATTTTTAGGACCCATACTATAATATGAAATTATTCATACATTTTCAAGACACATACTATAGTATGATATTTATACATTTTCAGGACCCATATTATAGTATGATATTTATACATTTTTAAGACACATACTATTGTATGATATTTATACATTTTCTGGACACATACTATAGTATGATATTATTTATACATTTTATAACCCATACTATAGTGTAATATTATTTATACATTTTCAGAACACATACTATAGTATATTATTTATACATTTTTAATCCCTATAATATAGTATGATATTTATACATTTTAGGACACATACTATAGTATGATATTATTTATATATTTTTGGGACACATACTATTGAATGTTATTATTTATACATTTTTAGAACCCATACTATAGTAAAAATGTATATATGTTTAGGACCCAAACTATAATATGATACTATTTAAACATTCTTAGGACCCATACGATAGTATGAAATTATTCAGACACGTACTATAGTATGATAGTTATACATTTTCAGGACACATATTATAGTATGAAATTTTTACATTTTAAGACTCATACAATTGTATGATATTCATAAATTTTCAGGACACATACTATAGTATGATATTTATACAATTTCAGGACACATACAATAGTATGATATTATTTATACATCTTTAGAAACCATACTATAGTATGAAAATTATATATTTTTAGGACCCATACTATAGTATAAAATTATTTATATATTTTTAGGACCCGTACTATAGTATAAAAGTATTCATACATTTTCAAGACACATACTATAGAATGATATTTAAACATTTTCAGGACACATATTATAGTATGAGATTTATACATTTTCTGGACACATAGTGTGATATTATTTATACATTTTTATAACCCATACTATAGTGTAATATTATTTATACATTTTCAGAACACATACTATAGTATATTATTTATACATTTTTAATCCCCATACTATAGTATGATATTTATACATTTTAGGACACATACTAAAGTATGATATTATTTATATATTTTTAGGACACATACTATACAATGAAATTATTTTTATATTTTTAGGACCCATACAATAGTATGACATTATTTGTACAATTTTAGGACCCATACTATAGTATGAAATTATTCATACATTTTTAAGACACATACTATAGTATGATATTTATACATTTTTAGGACACATACTATATTATGATATTATTCATACATCTTTAGAACCCATAATATAGAATGATATTATTTATACATCTTTAGAAACCATACTATAGTATGAAATTATTCAGACACGTACTATAGTATGATAGTAATAAATATTCAGGACACATATTATAGTATGATATTTATACAATTTCAGGACACGTACTATAGTATGAAATTATTTATACATTTTTGAGACAAACTATAGTATGATATTTATACATTTTTAGGACACATACTATAGTATGATATTATTCATACATCTTTAGAACCCATAGTATATTATGAAAATTATATATTTTTAGGACCCATACCATATTATGAAATTATTTATATATTTTTAGGACCCATACTATAGAATGATATTATTTATACATTTTTAGGACCCGTACTATAGTACGAAATTATTCATACATTTTCAAGACACATACTATAGTATGATATTTACACATTTTCAGGACACATATTATAGTATGATATTTTTACATTTTAAAACACATGCAATAGTATATTTATTTATTTTCAGCACACATACTTTAGTATCATTTTTATATATTTTTAGGACACATATTATAGTATGATATTTATGCATTTTTAAGACACATACAAGAGTATGAAATTTAAACATTTTCAGGACACTTACTATTGTATGATATTTATACATTTTCTGGACACATATAGTATGATATTATTTATACATTTTATAACCCATACTATAGTGTAATATTATTTATATATTTTTAGGAACCATACAATAGTATGAAATTATACAGACATTTTTAAGACACGTACTATAGTATGATATTTATACATTTTCAGGACACATATTATAGTATGATATTTTACATGTTAAGACACATACCATAGTATGAAATTATACAGACATTTTTAAGACACATACTATAGTATGATATTTATACAATTTCAGGACACATACTATAGTATGATATTTTTTATACATTTTTAGGACCCATACTACAGTATGAAATTAGTCATACATTTTTAAGACACATACTATAGTATGATATTTATACATTTTTAGGACACATACTATAGTATATTCTCCTCCTTGAACCGTCACCTTATCGTGGTGGAGGAGTTTGAGTGCCCTAATGATCCTAGGAGCTATGTTGCCTGGGGCACTTAGTGCCCCTGGTAGGGTCTCCCATGGCAAATTGGTCTTAGGTGAAGGGTGAGACAAAGAACGGTTCGAAGGATCTTTCATGGCGGTGAAAACGAAGAGTCGGAGTACCCGGCCCGGAGGGTTACCGGGGTCCCACCCTGGAGCCAGGCCTGGGGTTGGGGCCCGTGAGCGAGCGCCTGGTGGCCGGGCTTTCGCCCATGGGGCCCGGCCGGGCCCAGCCCGAACCGGATACATGGGCTCGTCCAACTGTGGACCCACCACCCGCAGGAGGAACATGAAGGGTCCGGTGCAATGTGAATCGGGTGGCAGACCAAGGCGGGAGCCTTGGCGGTCCAATCCCCGGACAAGGAAACTAGTTTTTGGGACATGGAACGTCACCTCGCTGGCGGGGAAGGAGCCGGAGCTTGTGGCAGAGGTTGAGCGGTACCGGCTAGATATAGTCGGACTCACCTCGACACATTGCATTGGCTCTGGAACCCGAGACCTGGAGAGGGGTTGGACACTCTACTTTGCTGGAGTTGCTCCGGGTGAGAGGCGGAGGGCTGGGGTTGGCTTTTTGTTAGCCCCGAGACTCTCTGCCTGTGTGTTGGGGTTTACCCCGGGGGACAAGAGGGTAGCTTCCTTGCGCCTTCGGGTCGGGGAACGGGTCCTGACTGTTGTTTGTGCGTATGGGCCAAATATCAGTTCAGAGTACCCACCCTTTTTGGAGTCCCTGGGACGAGTGCTAGATAGTGCTCCATCAGGGGACTCCATTGTCCTGCTGGGGGACTTCAATGCTCACGTGGGCAATGACAGCTTGACCTGGAGGGGTGTGATTGGGAGGAACGGCCCACCTGATCAGAACTCGAGCGGTGTTTTGTTATTGGACTTCTGTGCAAGCCGCAGTTTGGCCATAATGAACACCATGTTCGAACATAAGGAAGCCCACCGGTACACTTGGTACCAGGGCAGCCTAGGTCACAGGTCGATGATAGATTTTGTAGTCGTATCATCTGACCTGCGACCGTATGTTTTGGACACCCGAGTGAAGAGAGGGGCGGAGCTGTCAACTGATCACCACCTGGTGGTGAGTTGGATCAGATGGCAAGGGAACATGCCGCGTAGACCTGGCAGACCCAAACGCATAGTGAGGGTCTGCTGGGAACGCCTGGCAGAAGAACCTGTCAAGACGGTCTTCAACTCCCACCTCCGGCAGAGCTTTGACCACGTCCCGAGAGCAGTGGGGGACATTGAGTCCGAGTGGGCCTTGTTCCACTCTGCGATTGTCGAGGCGGCTGTTGCTAGCTGTGGTCGTAAGGTGGCCGGTGCCAGTCGTGGTGGCAACCCCCGTACCCGCTGGTGGACACCAGAGGTTCGGGGAGCCGTCAGGCTGAAGAAGGAGGCCTACAGGGCGTGGCTGGTCTGTGGGTCTCCGGAGGCAGCAGACAGGTACCGGATAGCCAAGCGGGGTGCAGCAGTGGCAGTTGCCGAGGCAAAATCTCGGGCGTGGGAGGAGTTTGGTGAGGCCATGGAGAAAGACTATCGATCGGCTCCAAAGAGGTTCTGGCAAACTGTCCGGCGCCTCAGGAGAGGAAGGCAGCAACTCGCTCACACTGTTTACAGTGGGGATGGGGAGCTGCTGACGTCAACTGAGGCTATAGTCGGACGGTGGAAGGAATACTTTGAGGAGCTCCTCAATCCCACCAATGCGCATTCCGAGGAGGAACCAGAGCTGGGAGGCCTGGGGATGGACTGTCCGATCTCGGGGGCAGAAGTTGCTGAGGTAGTCAAACAACTACACAGCGGCGGAGCCCCGGGGGCGGATGAGGTTCGTCCTGGGTATCTCAAGGCTATGGATGTTGTAGGGCTGTCATGGTTGACACATCTCTACAACATTGCGTGGTCATCGGGGGCAGTTCCTAGGGAGTGGCAGACCGGGGTGGTGGTCCCCATCTTTAAGAAGGGTGACCTGAGGGTGTGTTCCAACTATAGGGGGATCACACTCCTCAGCCTCCCTGGAAAGGTCTACTCCAAGGTACTGGAGAGGAGGGTCCGATCGATAGTTGAATCTCAGATAGAGGAGGAGCAATGTGGTTTTCGTCCTGGCCGTGGAACTGTGGACCAGCTCTATACCCTTGCAAGGGTGATGGAGGGGGCATGGGAGTTTGCCCAACCAATCCACATGTGCTTTGTGGATTTGGAGAAGGCTTATGACCGTGTCCCCAGGGGCACCCTGTGGGGGACGCTCCAGGAGTATGGGGTGGGTGGCTTTCTGTTAAGGGCCATTCAGTCCCTTTACCAGAGGAGCGTGAGTTTGGTCCGCATAGCCGGTAGTAAGTCGGACCTGTTCCCAGTGAGGGTTGGACTCCGCCAGGGCTGCCCTTTGTCACCGGTTCTGTTCATCACATTTATGGACAGAATTTCTAGACGCAGCCGTGGTGTGGAGTGTGTCGAGTTTGGTGGCAGGAGAATCTCGTCTCTGCTTTTTGCGGATGATGTGGTCCTCCTAGCTTCATCCAGCTCTGACCTTCAGCTCTTGCTGGGTAGGTTCGCGGCCGAATGTGAAGCGGCTGGGATGAGGATCAGCACCTCCAAATCTGAGACCATGGTTCTCGACCGGAAAAGGGTGGCTTGCCACCTCCGGGTCGGGGGAGAGGTCTTACCTCAAGTGGAGGAGTTTAAGTATCTCGGGGTCTTGTTCACGAGTGAGGGTAGGAGGGATCGGGAGATCGACAGGCGGATTGGTTCGGCGTCTGCAGTGATGCGGACGCTGAGCCGATCTGTCGTGGGGAAGAGGGAGCTGAGCCAGAAAGCCAGGCTCTCGATTTACCGGTCGATCTACGTCCCAATCCTCACCTATGGTCATGAGCTTTGGGTAATGACCGAAAGAACGAGATCGCGGATACAAGCGGCCGAAATGAGTTTCCTCCGTAGGGTGGCCGGGCTCAGCCTTAGAGATAGGGTGAGGAGCTCGGACATTCGGGAGGGACTCGGAGTAGAACCGCTGCTCCTCCGGATCGAAAGGAGCCAGTTGAGGTGGTTTGGGCATCTGGTCAGGATGCCTCCTGGACGCCTCCCTGGGGAGGTGTTTCGGGCATGTCCTGCCGGCAGAAGGCCCCCGGGTCGACCCAGGACACGTTGGAGAAGTTACATCTCCAATCTGGTCCGGGAACGCCTTGGGGTCCTGCCGGAGGAGCTGGTGGACAAGGCCGGGGAGAGGACGGCCTGGAGCTCCCTAGTTGGGATGCTGCCCCCGCGACCCGGACCCGGATAAGCGGAGGAAGACGAGACGAGACGAGACGAGACTATAGTATATTATTTATACATTTTTAATCCCCATACTGAACTATGATATGTATACATTTTAGGACTCATACTATACAATGATATTATTTATACATTTTTAGAACCCATACTATAGTATAAAATTTATATATTTTTAGGACCCATACTATAGTATGATATTATTTATACATTTTTAGGACCCATACTATAGTATGAAATTATTCATACATTTTCAAGACAAATACTATAATATGATATTTATACGTTTTATGGATACTTACTATTGTATGATATTTATACATTTTCTGGACACATACTATAGTATATTATTAATACATTTTAATCCCCATACTATAGTATGATAAGTATACATTTTTAGGACATTTACTAAAGTATGATGTTATTCATCAATTTTTAGGACCTATTCTATAGAATGATATTATTTATACATTTTTAGGACCCGTACTATAGTATGAAATTATTCATACATTTTTAAAACACAGGCAATAGTATGATATGTATACATTTTCAGCACACATACTATAGTATCATATTTATACATTTTCAGGACACATACTATAGTATGAAATGATTTATATATTTTTAGGTCCCATACTATAATATGAAATTATTCATACATTTTCAAGACTCGTACTATAGTATGCTAATTATACATTTTCAGGACACATATTATAGTATGATATTTATACATTTTTAAGACACATACAAGAGTATGAAATTCAAACATTTTCAGGACACATACTATTGTATGATATTTATACATTTTCTGGACACATATAGTATGATATTATTTATACATTTTATAACCCATACAATAGTGTAATATTATTTATACATTTTCAGGACATTTACTATAGTATGAAATTAATTAGATATTTTTAGGACCCATACTATAATATGAAATTTGTCACGAACTCCTCCAGCTGACTGCATTCCATTCATTCCTGCCACCAACGTGGCGACTGACGTCATCACGCCGGCACTACTTAAGGAAGTGCCGGCGTTTCATTCATTGCTCAGTCATCGTTTCTCACCAGACTTTGTATCGAGTCTCCAGGCTTACCAGCCCTCAAAACACTCAAACTACACCTACAGGAGATAACCACGCCGGCTATCTCCGTCTCTCCGCGTCTGGGCAACAGAACTCTCAGTCACGCTTCAGATCTGCCAACGAACCTGACAGGATGACTGAGCCCCAAGTTGACCCAGCGGAGTTCGCGCGTTTGCGTGCCGAAGTGGCTCAACAGCGCGCAATCTTGGATCAGCAGACAGCAGACATGAACCAGCTCCGTGCCATAGCTGATCGCCAAGCCACAAAGATTGAGTCACTCACCGAGCTAGTACTCCAGCTGACCACCGCTCTGCAACGTCAGACCGCAGCTGTTCCTGACAGGATGGAACCACGCCTCAGCCTTCCAGAGAAGTGGGACGGAACCAGGGGATCCCCGGAGGGCATGTTGGCGACCCTGGCCATGACTTTCGAGTGCCAGCCGGCACGCTACCCCACATCCTGCTCTCGTGTCGCTCTGCTGACCTCACTGCTGACAGGTCGAGCCGGTGAATGGGCGGCGGCTCTTTACAATCAAAAATCTCCTGCCTGCAATGACTATGAGACTTTTGTAAAGGAGATGAAAAAGACTTTTGTGCACCCCAGCAGCGAGGTCTCGGACGAGACGCGGCTGCTTCAGCTTCGCCAGGGCTCCCAGACGGCGGCTCAGTACACCTCTCGCTTCCGGACGACAGCAGCTCGGTTGAGGTGGGATGACGCCGCCCTAAAGGCCGTTTACCTGGAGGGACTGTCACCGAGAATCCGGGAGGGCATGATCGGGCACGAGGTCCCAACCTCCCTGGACCTGGCAGTGGATCTGGCTCTGCAACTGGACCGCTGCATCCTGAACCGGCCGAGCACCATGTCAGCCCCCGTACACACCAGGACGTCACCCCGCCGGCCGGCTCACCAACCGACGGAGGAGCCGATGCAGCTGGGACATCTTCCCCCTGAGGAACGGGCATGGCGCTACCAGGAGGGGAGATGCGCTTACTGTGGGGATTTGGGTCACCACCGTGGCACGTGCCCAAAACGACCGGGAAAAGGTCCCTCCGGGTCGGAGTAGGAGCTGTCCCGCCCGGAGTCTCCACTTTTCCGGCTCCACACCGAACCACTCTCCCGGTCTCCCTCCACCTGGACCAAGGCCCGACCAGACTGGAGGCACTTTTAGACACTGGGGCTGCGGAGTGTTTTATCGACCACGGACTGGTTACTCGGCTCAAGATACCCCTCACCGCCCTCGACCGACCCATTCCCGTGACCTCTGTGGACGGCCGGCCCATCATGCCGTACCCTCTCACCCACCGAACTCAGGGTCTCCACATGACTATTGACCAACACCGGGAGACCCTCCACTTCCTGGTCATCCAGGCTCCGGCTACGCCTCTCATCCTAGGTCATTCCTGGTTCTGCCGCCATGAGCCTCACATCTCCTGGTCCACCAGTAAAGTCCTGGCCTGGGGCACGGGTTGCCATAACCACCGGGACTCCCCTGCACCTCGGGCAGCAGCAGCTCCTCCCAAAGACGTAGACCTGACGCTCATCCCTCCTCAATACCACGACCTCGCTCAGGTCTTCGCTAAAGAACCCACTACCAGGTTACCTCCTCACCGACCCTACGACCTGGAGATCAGGCTCCAGCCCGGCACCACCCCCCCTCGGGGTCGCCTGTTCTCCCTCTCTCCGGCGGAAACCCGGGCTATGGACAATTACATAACTGATGCCCTGCAGAAGGGATTCATCCGTCCCTCAACGTCCCCCGGGGCCGCGGGGTTTTTCTTTGTTAAAAAGAAGGAGGGGGATCTCCGGCCCTGCATAGACTATCGAGGGTTAAATAAAATAACGATCCGGGACCGCCACCCTCTCCCTCTCATGGGCACCGCTCTGGACGCCATCACACAAGCCGCAGTGTTTACTAAACTGGATCTGCGCAGCGCCTATAACCTCATCCGTATTAAGGAAGGTGAGGAGTGGAAGACCGCTTTTATCACGCCCACTGGCCACTATGAATATTTGGTGATGCCTTTTGGACTCTGCAACAGCCCCGCCGTCTTCCAGCGGTTCATTACAGATGTGCTGAGAGACATGTTGGGCCGCTGGGTCTTTGTTTATCTAGATGACATTCTCATCTACTCCCGCACGGCCGAAGAGCACATCCGTCATGTTCGAGCTGTTCTGTCCCGCCTCCTGGATCATGGACTTTACTGCAAACTGGAGAAGTGTGCGTTTCACCAGGAGTCCACCTCCTTCCTGGGTTTTACCATCTCCTCCCAGGGCCTGAAGATGGACCCCCAGAAGGTTCAGGCCGTAGCTCAGTGGCCTCTACCCACGACCCTGAAGCAGCTGCAAAGCTTCCTGGGTTTCTCGAACTTTTACCGGAGGTTTATACGCAACTTCAGTTCCCTCGCAGCACCTCTGACCTCACTCACCAAAACCACCGATCAGCCTCGCCCTTTTCGCCTTACTCCAGAGGCTGTCAGTGCTTTCCATGAGCTGGTCGGACGTTTCACTAAGGAACCCATCCTCCTCCACCCGGACCAGACCCGGCCCTTCGTCGTGGAGGTGGACGCCTCAGATGTGGGAGCGGGGGCCGTTCTCTCGCAACGGGGTCCAGACTCTAAGCTCCACCCATGTGCCTACTTCTCCCGGAAGTTTTCCCCCACACAGCAGAACTACGGGGTCGGCGACAGAGAGCTGCTGGCAATAAAGTGGGCGCTGGAGGAATGGAGGCAGTGGCTCCTGGGGACCACCGATCCCTTTCTGATCTGGACCGACCACCAGAATCTCATTCATCTACAGACTGCCCGCCAGCTCAACCCTCGTCAGGCTCGGTGGGCCCTCTTTTTCGAGCCGTACCACTTCCATATCGCCTACCGGCCCGGCTCCAAGAACCTCAAGGCGGACGCTCTCTCTCGGCGTTTCGCACCAGATGCCGGCCCCCCGGAGCCTCGGACCATTCTACCGGCTCAACGCTTCCTGGCCTCCATCCAATGGCCGTTGGAGCAGTCCATACAGGCGGCACTTCCTGGCGATCCAGCGCCGCCGGAGACCCCACCGAACCGCCTCTACGTTCCCGCCTCCTGCCGGCAAGAGGCGCTCACGTGGGGGCACTGTTCACGGCTCGCGGGACATCAAGGGCAAGCCCGTACCCTCCAGTTCCTCCGTCGGGCTCTCTGGTGGCCGTCCATGAGGAGGGACGTCCGCGAGTTCACAGCTGCATGTGATGTGCGTGCTCGCTCCAAGTCCTCCAACCGACCCGGCGCTGGAGAGTTGCAGCCTCTCCCTGTGCCCAAGCGGCCGTGGTCACACATCGGGCTGGACTTTGTCACGGGACTGCCGGCGGTCGACCACCTGGACACTATATTGACTATCACGGACCGTTTCTCCAAGGCCGTGCACTTAGTGGCCCTGGCCGGCCTCCCCACGGCCAAGAGGACGGCCGAACTGCTCCTGGAACAGGTGGTGCGGCTCCATGGTTTCCCTCAGGACGTGGTTTCCGACCGAGGACCCCAGTTCGTCTCACGCTTCTGGAAAGCGTTCTGTCGCCTGGTCGGTGCTTCCACCAGTCTGTCCTCTGCATACCATCCGCAGACAAACGGTCAAACAGAGAGAGCTAACCAGCAGCTTGGACGCTACCTGCGCTGCTTCGCTTCGTCCCAGCCGACCACCTGGCCCCGCTTTCTCCTGTGGGCGGAGCTGTCACACAACCTCCAGACCTCCTCAGCCACGAGTCTGTCTCCCTTCGAGACCTGTTACGGTTATCAGCCACCTCTGTTTGATCATCAGGTGCCCAAGGTGGAGGTCCCTGCTGCCCAGACGCTGGTCCGCCGCTGTCGGCTCGCCTGGATCCGGGCCCGTGCGGCCATCACCCGGGCCAACACGGAGTATGCCCGTCAGCATCGCCGCCGCCACCGGCCTGGCCCCGTCTTCCGGTCTGGCGACCAGGTGTGGCTCTCCTCCGCTAACCTGAGGATGCCGGCTGGCTCCCGGAAGCTCACTCCTCGCTTCCTGGGTCCGTTCCCCGTCCGTAAGGTCATCAATCCTGTCACCTGCCGTCTGCGCCTCCCGGCTACTCTCCGGATCCACCCGGTCTTTCACGTCTCCCAGCTTAAGCCGGTGATCTCCTCTCCTCTCCACCCTCCACCGGTCCGGGTGCCTCCGCCCCGCGGTGTTGAGGCGGATCGCACCTACACGGTCCGCAGGATTCTGGACGCTCGCCGCCGGGGACGAGGTTGGCAGTACCTCGTGGATTGGGAGGGGTACGGGCCTGAGGAACGCTCTTGGGAGCCCACGAGCTCGTTTGTCGACCCTACCCTGCTGACTGACTTCTGGGCCCGCCGTCCTGGGACTTCGGGGGCCGTCCCTCGAGGGGGGGGTCCTGTCACGAACTCCTCCAGCTGACTGCATTCCATTCATTCCTGCCACCAACGTGGCGACTGACGTCATCACGCCGGCACTACTTAAGGAAGTGCCGGCGTTTCATTCATTGCTCAGTCATCGTTTCTCACCAGACTTTGTATCGAGTCTCCAGGCTTACCAGCCCTCAAAACACTCAAACTACACCTACAGGAGATAACCACGCCGGCTATCTCCGTCTCTCCGCGTCTGGGCAACAGAACTCTCAGTCACGCTTCAGATCTGCCAACGAACCTGACAAAATTATTCATACATTTTCAAGACACATACTATAGTATGATATTTATACATTTTCTGGACACATACTATAGTATGATATTATTTATACATTTTATAACCCATACTATAGTGTAATATTATTTATACATTTTCAGAACACATACTATAGTATATTATTTATACATTTTTAATCCCTATACTATAGTATGATATTTATACATATTAGGACACATACTATAGTATGATAATATTTATATATTTTTGGGGCACATACTATTGAATGACATTATTTATACATTTTTAGAACCCATACTATAGTATAAAATTTATATATTTTTAGGACCCATACGATAGTATGAAATTATACAGAAATTTTTAAGACACGTACTATAGTATAATATTTATAAATTTTCAGGACACATATTATAGTATATTTTACATGTTTAGACATACACAATAGTATGAAATTATACAGACATTTTTAAGACACGTACTATAGTATGGTATTTATACAATTTCAGGACACATATTATAGTATGATATTTTTTATACATTTTTAGGACCATACAACAGTATGAAATTATTCATACATTTTTAAGACACATACTATAGTATAATATTTATACATTATTAGGACAGATACTATAGTATATTATTTATGCTTTTTTAATCCCGATACTGAACTAAAATATGTATAAATTTAAGGACACATACTATACAATGATATTATTTATACATTTTTAGAACCCATACTATAGTAAAAATGTATATATGTTTAGGACCCAAACTATAATATGATACTATTTAAACATTCTTAGGACCCATACGATAGTATGAAATTATTCAGACACGTACTATAGAATGATAGTTATAAATTTTCAGGACACATATTATAGTATGATATTTTTACATTTTAAGACACATACAATAGTATGATATTCATAAATTTTCAGGACACATACTATAGTATGATATTTATACAATTTCAGGACACATACAATAGTATGATATTTATACATTTTTAGGACACATACTATAGTATGATATTATTAATATATTTTTAGGACACATACTATAGAATGATATTATTTATACATCTTTAGAAACCATACTATAGTATGAAAATTATATATTTTTAGGACCCATACTATAGTATAAAATTATTTATATATTTTTAGGACCCGTACTATAGTATAAAAGTAATCATACATTTTCTAGACACATACTATAGTATGATATTTACACATTTTCAGGACACATATTATAGTATGAGATTTATATATTTTCTGGACACATATAGTGTGATAATATTTATACATTTTTATAACCCATACTATAGTGTAATATTATTTATACATTTTCAGAACACATACTATAGTATATTATTTATACATTTTTAATCCCCATACTATAGTATGATATTTATACATTTTAAGACACATACTAAAGTATGATATTATTTATATATTTTTAGGACACATACTATAGAATGATATTATTTATAAATTTTTAGAACCACCACTATAGTATAAAATTTATATATTGTTAGTACCCTTACTATAGTATGTTATTATTTATACATTTTTAGGACCCATACTATAGTATGATATTAATACGTTTTAAGGACACATACTATTGTATGATATTTATACATTTTCTGGATACATACTATAGTATATTATTTATACATTTTAATCCCCATACTATAGTATGATATGTATACATTTTTAGGACATTTACTATAGTATGATGTTATTTATCAATTTTAGGACACAATCTATAGAATGATATTATTTATACATTTTTAATTCCCATACTATACTAGGATATTTATACATTTTTAGGACACATACTAAAGAATGATATTATTTATACATTTTTAGAAACCATACTATCGTATGAAATTTATATATTTTTAGGACCCATACTATACAATGAAATTATTTTTATATTTTTAAGACCCATACTATAGTATGACATTATTTATACAATTTTAGGACCCATACTATAGTATGAAATTATTCATATATTTTCAAGACACATACTATACTATGATATTAATACATTTTCAGGACACATATTATAGTATGATATTTTACATGTTAAGACACATACAATTGTATGATATTCATACATTTTCAGGACACATACTATAGTATGATATTTCTACAATTTCAGGACACATACTATAGTATGATTTTTTTATACATTTTTAGGACCCATACTATAGTATGAAATTATTCATACATTTTTAAGACACATACTATAGTATGATATTCATACATTTTTAGGACAGACACTATAATACATTATTTATACATTTTTAATCCCCATACTGAACTAAGATATGTATACATTTTAGGACACATACTATAGATTGATATTATTTATTGATTTTTAGAACCCATACTATAGTATAAAATTTATATATTTTTAGGACCCAAACTATAATATGATATTATTTATACATTCTCAAGACCCATACGATAGTATGAAATTATTCAGACACGTACTATAGTATGATAGTTATAAATTTTCAGGACACATTATAGTATGATATTTTTACATTTTAAGACACATACAGTAGTATGATATTCATACATTTTCAGGACACATACTATAGTATGATATTTATACAATTTCAGGACACATACTATAGTATGATATTTTTATACATTTTTAGGACCCATACTATAGTATGAAATTATTTATACATTTTCAAGACATACTATAGTATGATACTTATATATTTTTAGGACACATACTATAGTATGATATTATTAATATATTTTTAGGACACATACTATAGTATGATATTAATACATTTTCAGGACACATATTTTAGTATGATATTTTACATGTTAAGACACATACAAGTTGTAGCGTTGTGGTTTTATGCTCTTTTATGAAAGAGGAACCATGCCACGTATTAATTCGGAATATAAATTTTTAATAAATCAATAACCAAATTTTATATTGTTCAGAAGACTCAAAGGTTGTTTTCATCGATAAACTGCCGATAATATCTGAGTGTCTGTGTTTCAGTTCAATGAGGAAACCAGTTTGAAGGATTAAAAGTTTTAATTCTTCAAATTAAACTAATGATTTTGAAAATTGACAAACAGGAAATAACAATCACATTGGCAACTTTGTGGGACAATCTTTTAACAGTTTATATGCTGTTCTTGCTCAAATAGACCTTCTGGCGAATTTATGAAGATTGAGAATGTTGTGAGTTGTGAGAGTGATATGAGGTGAGATGGATGCGTGTGTGCATCTGATTTTGCTTCAGGAAGAAACAGGTGTCTGAGTGAAAAGTGATGGTTTGAATAAACTTAGGTTTAGTTGGAAAAGATGCATCCAAACGCTAAACACCGTGTTCTGTCTCACCGAATTCTTGTGGACCCTCTTTCGGATCCGGGCCGTGGAGGATGTTGTGATTCATCCAGATGACACCGGCGGCTGACAGGAGACGTAGGTGTCGAACGGAACCGGTCCAGAGTTGCCCTCGGTACACGTTGATGGTAAAGCGTTTTGTCGACGCGCTTTCTTAAGTTAATTCACTCAGAAATCAAAAGACTCGGTAATGAGTCTGCGTTAGAAGTTGCGATTCAGCTATTCTGCCTGGCTTGGCAGAAACAGCGTGAGAGAGGGGGGGGGATTGAGCCCATGGTCTCCGTTCCCCTGGCGATTGTTCACACGTCCTCTCTCTTTCGTAGTCAAGCACGAACTGGAATCATAAGACTGAAACTTACCAAAAACCTTTCTCTTCTCAAAGCAAACGTGCATCATCAAATGTGTCTGGACTTTACTGTGAGCAGGTGTGTGTGGGTGTGTGTGAATGTTTGTGTGCTTGAGTGTGTGAAGGTCAGTAACAAACATTCTCAACATTATTTAAGAATGGATTCATTAAACCATTATAATTACCCCAAAGCATAATAGTCATTCATTTAATTAAACACATTTATAATGAGCAAAATGATAATGGTTACTTTAACATTAAAATCAAGAAAAGGAAGTTTAAACTTTATGTTTTGACTTGGTCTGGGTACAACTCATTAAAACACATCTTCTGGTAGACTGCAGGTGGCTGATGTTATGGTTTCCTCCCAGACTCGCTGGCGTTCAGGTCTTAATCTGTGGGTGAAAGTTCTCAATGACCCAGCTTTGACACAGCTGAGTCCAGCACCACCTTTGTGACAGAAAAACCCATATTTCCTCACGTTACAAAGTGTATGAAATTCATACATTTTCAGGACACATACTATAGTATGATATTTCTACAATTTCAGGACACATACTATAGTATGATTTTTTTATACATTTTTAGGACTCATACTATAGTATGAAATTATTCATACATTTTTAAGACACATACTATAGTATGATATTTATACATTTTTAGGACAGACACTATAGTACATTATTTATACATTTTTAATCCCCATACTGAACTATGATATGTATACATTTTAGGACACATACTATAGATTGATATTATTTATACATTTTTAGAACCCATACTATAGTATAAAATTTATATATTTTTAGGACCCAAACTATGATATGATATTATTTATACATTCTCAGGACCCATACGATAGTATGAAATTATTCAGACACGTACTATAGTATGATAGTTATAAATTTTCAGGACACATCTTATAGTATGATATTTTTACATTTTAAGACACATACAGTAGTATGATATTCATTCATTTTCAAGACACAAACTATAGTATGATATTTTTATACATTTTTAGGACCCATACTATAGTATGAAATTATTTATACATTTTTAAGACATACTATAGTATGATATTTATATATTTTAGGACACATACTATAGTATGATATTATTAATATATTTTTAGGACACATACTATAGAATGATATTATTCATACATCTTTAGAACCCATACTATATTTTGAAAATTATATATTTTTAGGACCCATACCATAGTATGAAATTATTTATATATTTTTAGGACCATACTATAGAATGATATTATTTATACATTTTTATTACCCGTACTAAAGTACGAAATTATTCATACATTTTCAAGACACATACTATAGTATGATATTTACACATTTTCAGGACACATATTATAGTATTTATACATTTTTAAAACACATGCAATAGTATGATATTTATACATTTACAGCGAACATATTATAGTATGGTATTTATGCATTTTTAAGATACATACAAGAGTATGGAATTTAAACATTTTCAGGACACTTACTATTGTATGATATTTATACATTTTCTGGACACATAGTATGATATTATTTATACATTTTATCACCCATACTATAGTGTAATATTATTTATATATTTTTAGGACCCATACGATAGTATGAAATTATACAGACATTTTTAAGACACGTACTATAGTATGATAATTATACATTTTCAGGACACATATTATAGTATGATATTTTACATGTTAAGACACATTCAATAGTATGAAATTATACAGACATTTTTAAGACACGTACTATAGTATGATATTTATACAATTTCAGGACACATACTACAGTATGATATTTTTTATACATTTTTAGGACCTATACTACAGTATGAAATTAGTCATACATTTTTAACACACATATTATAGTATGATATTTATACATTTTTAGGACAGATACTATAGTATATTATTTATACATTTTTAATCTCCATACTGAACTATGATATGTATACATTTTAGGACACATACTATACAATGATATTTTGTATACATTTTTAGAACCCATACTATAGTATAAAATTTATATATTTTTAGGACCCAAACTATAATATGATATTATTTATACATTCTTAGGACCCATACGATAGTATGAAATTATTCAGACACGTACTCTAGTATGATAGTTATAAATCTTCAGGACACATATTATATTATGATATTTTTACATTTTAAGACACATACAATAGTATGATATTCATACATTTTTAGGACACATACTATAGTATGATATTATTAATATATTTTTAGGACACATACTATAGTATGATATTAGTAATATATTTTTAGGACACATACTATAGAATGATATTATTTATACATCTTTAGAAACCATACTATAGTATGAAAATTATATATTTTAGGACCCATACTATAGTATAAAATTAGTTATATATTTTTAGGACCCATACTATAGTATGATATTATTTATACATTTTTAGGACCCGTACTATAGTATAAAATTATTCATACATTTTCAAGACACATACTATAGTATGATATTTACACATTTTCAGGACACATATTATAGTATGAGATTTATACATTTTCTGGACACATATAGTGTGATATTATTTATACATTTTTATAACCAATACTATAGTGTAATATTATTTATACATTTTCAGAACACATACTATAGTACATTATTTATACATTTTTAATCCCCATACTATAGTATGATATTTATACATTTTAGGACACATACTAAAGTATGATATTATTTATATATTTTTAGGACACATACTATAGAATGATATTATTTATACATTTTTAGAACCAACACTATGGTATAAAATTTATATATTTTTAGTACCCATACTATAGAATGATATTATTAGGACACATACTAAAGTATGATATTATTTATATATTTTTAGGACACATACTATAGAATGATATTATTTATACTTTTTTAGGACCCATACTATAGTAGGAAATTATTCATACATTTTCAAGACACATACTATAATATGATATTTATACGTTTTAAGGACACATACTATTGTATGATATTTATACATTTTCTGGACACATACTATAGTATATTATTAATACATTTTAATCCCCATACTATAGTTTGATATGTATAAAATTTTTAGGACATTTACTAAAGTATGATGTTATTTATCAATTTTTAGGACCTTTTCTATAGAATGATATTATTTATACATTTTTAGGACCCGTACTATAGTATGAAATTATTTATACATTTTTAAAACACAGGCAATAGTATGATATTTATACATTTTCAGCAAACATACTATAGTATCATATTTATACATTTTCAGGACACATACTATAGTATGAAATTATTTATATATTTTTAGGACCCATACTATAATATGAAATTATTCATACATTTTCAAGACTCGTACTATAGTATGCTATTTATACATTTTCAGGACACATATTATAGTATGATATTTATACATTTTTAAGACACATACAAGAGTATGAAATTCAAACATTTTAAGGACACATACTATTGTATGATATTTATACATTTTCTGGACACATATAGTATGATATTATTTATACATTTTATAACCCATACTATAGTGTCCTATTATTTATACATTTTCAGGACATTTACTATAGTATGAAATTATTTATATATTTTTAGCACCCATACTATAATATGAAATTATTCATACATTTTCAAGACAGATACTATAGTATGATATTTACACATTTTCAGGACCCATATTATAGTATGATATTTATACATTTTTAAGACACGTACTATAGTATGATATTTACACATTTTCAGGACATATATTATAGTATGATATTTTACATGTTAAGACACATACAACAGTATGAAATTATACAGACATTTTTAAGACACGTACTATAGTGTGATATTTATAACAATTTCAGGACACATACTATAGTATGATATTTTTTATACATTTTTAGGACAGATACTATAGTATATTATTTATAAATTTTTAATCCCCATACTGAACTATGATATGTATACATTTTAGGACACATACTATACAATGATATTATTTATACATTTTAAGAACCCATACTATAGTATAAAATTTATATATTTTTAGGACCCATACTATAGTATGATATTATTTATACATTTTTAGGACCCATACTATAGTATGAATTTATTCATACATTTTCAAGACACATACTATAATATGATATTTATACATTTTAAGGACACATACTATTGTATGATATTTATACCTTTTCTGGACACATACTATAGTATATTATTAATACATTTTAATCCCCATACTATAGAATGATATGTATACATTTTTAGGACATTTACTAAAGTATGATGTTATTTATCAATTTTTAGGACACATTCTATAGAATGATATTATTTATACATTTTTAGGACCCGTACTATAGGATGAAATTATTCATACATTGTTAAAACACAGGCAATAGTATTATATTTATACATTTTCAGCACACATACTATAGTATCATATTTATACATTTTCAGGACACATATTATAGTATGATATTTTTACATTTTAAGACACATACAATAGTATGATATTCATACATTTTTAGGACACATACTATAGTATGATATTATTAATATATTTTTAGGACACATACTATAGAATGATATTATTTATACATCTTTAGAACCCATACTATAGTATGAAAATTATATATTTTTAGGAAACATACTATAGTATGATATTATTAATATATTTTTAGGACACAAACTATAGAATGATAATATTTATACATCTTTAGAAACCATACTATAGTATGAAAATTATATATTTTAGGACCCATACTATAGTATAAAATTATTTATATATTTCTATGACCCATACTATAGTATGATATTATTTATACATTTTTAGGACCTGTACTATAGTATAAAATTATTCATACATTTTCAAGACAAATACTATAGTATGATATTTACACATTTTCAGGACACATATTATAGTATGATATTTACACATTTTCTGGACACATATAGTATGATATTATTTATACATTTTTATAACCCATACTATTGTATAATATTATTTATACATTTTCAGAACACATATTAGAGTATATTATTTATACATTTTTAATCCCCATACTATAGTATGATATTTATACATTTTAGGACACATCATAAAGTATGATATTATTTATATATTTTTAGGACACATACTATAGAATGATATTATTTATACATTTTTAGAACTGATACTATAGTATAAAATTTATATATTTTTAGTACCCATACTATAGTATAATATTATTTATACATTTTAAGGACCCATACTAAAGTATGAAATTATTCATACATTTTCAAGACACATACTATAGTATGATATTTATACTTTTTAAGGACACATACTACTGTATGATATTTATACATTTTCTGGACACATACTATAGTATATTATTTATACATTTTAATCCCCATACTATGGTATGATATGTATACATTTTTAGGACATTTACTATAGTATGATATTATTCATCAATTTTAGGACACATTCTATAGAATGATATTATTTATACATTTTTAGAACCCATACTATAGTATGAATTTTATATATTTTTAGGACCCATACTATAGTATGATATTATTTATACATTTTTAGGACCCATACTATAGTATGAAATTATTCATACATTTTCATGACACATACTATAATATGATATTTATACGTTTTAAGGACACTTACTATTGTATGATATTTATACATTTTCTGGACACATACTATAGTATATTTTTAATACATTTTAATCCCCATACTATAGTATGATATGTATACATTTTTAGGACATTTACTAAAGTATGATGTTATTCATCAATTTTTAGGACCTATTCTATAGAATGATATTATTTATACATTTTTAGGACCCGTACTATAGTGTGAAATTATTCATACATTTTTAAAACACAGGCAATAGTATGATATGTATACATTTTCAGCACACATACTATAGTATCATATTTATACATTTTCAGGACACATACTATAGTATGAAATTATTTATATATTTTTAGGACCCATACTATAATATGAAATTATTCATACATTTTCAAGACTCGTACTATAGTATGCTATTTATACATTTTCAGGACACATATTATAGTATGATATTTATACATTTTTAAAACACATACAAGAGTATGAAATTCAAACATTTTCAGGACACATACTATTGTATGATATTTATACATTTTCTGGACACATATAGTATGATATTATTTATACTTTTTATAACCCATACTATAGTGTAATAATATGTATACATTTTCAGGACATTTACTATAGTATGAAATTATTTATATATTTTTAGCACCCATACTATAATATGAAATTATTCATACATATTCAAGACACATACTATAGTATGATATTTATACATTTTCAGGACCCATATTATAGTATGAAATTTAAACATTTTCAGGACACATACGATTGTATGATATTTATACATTTTCTGGACCCATACTATAGTATGATATTATTTATACAATTTATAACCCATACTATAGTGTAATATTATTTATACATTTTCAGAACACATACTATAGTATAGTATTTATACATTTTTAATCCCCATACTATAGTATGATATTTATACATATTAGGACACATACTATAGTATGATATTATTTATATATATTTTAGGACACATACTATTGAATGATATTATTTATACATTTTTAGAACCCGTACTATAGTAAAAAATTTATATATTTTTAGGACCCATACTATAGTATGATATTATTTATACATTTTTAGGACCCATACGATAGTATGAAAATATACAGACATTTTTGAGACATGTACTATAGTATGATATTTATACATTTTCAGGACACATTATATAGTATGATATTTTACATGTTAAGACACATACAATAGTATGATATTCATACATTTTCAGGACACATACTATAGTATGATATTTTTATAATTTCAGAACACATACTATAGTATGATATTTTTTACACATTTTTAGGACCCATACTATTGTATGAAATTATTCATACATTTTTAAGACATATACTATAGTATGATATTTATACATTTTTAGGACAGATACTATAGTATATTATTTATACATTTTTAATCCCCATACTGAACTATGATATGTATACATTTTAGGGCACATACTATAGAATGATATTATTCATACATTTTTAGAACCCATACTATAGTATAAAATTTATATATTTTTAGGACACAAACTATAATATGATATTATTTATACATTCTTAGGACCCATACGATAGTATGAAATTATTCAGACACGTACTATAGTATGATAGTTATAAATTTTCAGGACACATATTATAGTATGATATTTTTACATTTTAAGACACATACAATAGTATGATATTCATTCATTTTCAGGACACATACTATAGTATGATATTTATACAATTTCAGGACCCATACTATAGTATGATATTTTTATACATTTTTAGGACCCATACTATAGTATGAAATTATTTACACATTTTTAGGACATACTATAGTATGATATTTATACATTTTTAGGACACATACTATAGTATGATATTATTAATATATTTTTAGGATTTCTTCATAAACTGGCTAGAAACATTATACAGTTCACCAACAGCACGTGTCAGGACAAACGACCAAATATCAGCTAGCTTCTGTCTTCAGAGGGGGACCAGGCAGGGATGCCCACTCTCCCCCTCACTTTTTGCTATCTTTATCGAACCACTAGCAGCAGCAATTAGGCAAACAGCAGATATTAAAGGGATAAAGTGTAAGAAAATAGAACATAAGATCAGTCTTTATGCAGATGATGTTTTACTCTTTCTCCAGAATTCTCAATCTTGTCTCTCCCAAGCAATAGAACTGATAAACTATTTTTCAAGAGTTTCAGATTACTCTATAAACTGGTTAAAATCCACAGTTCTACCAATTAATTTCTCATTTGTCAATTTGCTTAATACACATTTGGAGTCAGGGAATATCACATACCTGGGAATTAATATCTCTCCCAAGTTAGCAGATATAACCAAACTAAACTACATCCCACTTTTAAGGAAAGTGGAAGATGATCTTGCAAGATGGAAATCCTTACCAATATCACTCATGGGGAGAGTTGCTACAATTAAAATGATGGTCTTACCCAGAATAAATTACTTATTCTCGATGATCCCAAACAAACCACCAGCTGACTGGTTTAAATCTCTGGACTCCTCAATTACTAAATTCCTTTGGCAGGATAAACCTCCACGAATTAGCTTAAAAACACTTCAGAAGACCAAAGACAGAGGAGGACAGGATTTACCCAACTTTTATTATTATTCCTTAGCCAACAGGCTGCAATATATACCAAGATGGTTGCAAGATAGCCCACTAGATGAGTCCTGGTTAGATATAGAACAGACACTTTGCAATACAATAGAGCTTTCAGACTTACCATTTATTAGCTCAAGCATAAGAAAACATGAAAGCTTCAAAAGTATTAGTATCAGTACCTCTCTGACAGCATGGTGGGAGTATCTTAAAATAACCGAGTCTTCACTAGTACCATGCAGACGCACACCTATCTGGAATAATCCTGACATTTTGCAAAAAAACAAAATGATGAACCTTCCGGACTGCAAAAATAAAGGAATCCTATACCTGGAACAAATATATGAAGGATTGGACTTCATCCCATTTAATCAAATAGTCTCCCAATTTGGAATGGATAAGAATAGCTTTTTAGAATATCACCTAATTAAATCTGTAGTCAAACAAAATTTTAAGCTCAATAAAATAGAATTACAAACACCACCAAGGGTATTAGACTTTTATAATCTCAAACCCCCCAAACTACTGTCTAAAGTATATAAGACACTGTCCAAAATAGACGATAAAATTGCAATCCCTACTGAAAAATGGGAGGTGGATTTATCAGTTAGCTTTGACCAGGACTTCTGGTCCCAAACTTGTTTAAAAACTTTTAAAATGATCAGACACCCCAATTTACAATTAATTCAGTACAAAATTCTACACAGAGTACACTATACAGGTCATCGGATGTTCAAGATGGGGTTTGTGTCGTCTGACACCTGTACACACTGCACAAACAACATTCCTGACAATTACATTCATGCACTGTGGTCCTGCCCACCTGTCCAGGAATTTTGGGGTAGAGTGTGTGAGGATCTGTCAAAATGTCTGAAATGTCATATCCCAACTTCCCCCTCTCTTTGTTTACTGGGAAACCTGGACGATGTCCCGATTGAAACATCTTTGGTTCACGTGGTTCTGACTGCCATATGCATCGCTAAGAAAACTATCCTCTTGAATTGGAAAAATAAAGAAACTCTCTGCATTAACCAGTATAGAAATCTTTTGTTAGATCATATTGCACTTGATATAGCCTCTGCTTCCACTTCAGATGAATCTCTCTGGGCTCCTTTGATCGATTCCATCACATAGCGAAGGTGGGGGGCCGTTGATGTTGTCCTGCGGGATGGTGTGGGTGGTGGGGGGGGGGGGGTGTCTGAGTTTGGAGTATCCGGATGTTCCCTGGAGGTGGGTTCACTGGGGGTGTCCGGGACTGGGGGGCCCTTGCCCCCCTCTGGAGGTGCTTGGGTTGCCTCGGGGGGTGGACTGCTGGCGGTTGTGAGTGGGGCCCCTTGGGGATATTGGCGGCGGCCATGGGTCACTGCCTGGCCGCTGCAATGCCCCTGGGCGGGTCTGGGTGGGGGCCTGGGGGTTCGGGGTTTGGGGGTGGCCGGCCCCGTGTGGGGATCTGGGCGGGGCCTTGGGGGTCGGGTCCTGGCAGGTATGCTGCCGGGAAGAAGGTAGGAACACGCAGCAGTGCCTGGCCTGGGTTTGAGGGCCTCAGCTAGACATTGGCTCCTCTGCCGTTCCATCACAGGGGAGGGGGAGGTCCAGTAGAGGGAGGACCCAACCTTACCTGGATGTCCCATGTCTTATATATTCTGGAAGTTGTGCAAATGCAGGGATGGGCATAGATATTCTGCTGGGGTGGGGCTGGGTTGGTGCCCTCGGGCTCCGTGGGGCTCTGTAATGCTGCTGCTTTGGGCCCTGGCAGGATGGGCTGGGGTCTCCGTGCCCTGGGTGGTGGTTTGACAACAGAGGTGCCTATTGGGGCCAGTAGGGGAGCTGGCTCCCTGGAGGGCTAAGCCTAACCAGCCATTCCTCCCCATCCCCGCATATTTCTCTCCTCCTGCTCCCTCACATCATCACACAAACATACACATAGGACCTTGGGGGTTGGGCAAGTCAGGGAGTGCGGGTATGGACCCCATTTCCGCGTTCCTGTGGCAACCTGCCCCCCAATTTTATTTGCACCTTATACACTTCCACTGATGACATTCCACACAAACACACACTCAGGGCCTTGGGAGTGAGCAAAATCAACGGCATTTGGCAGGGGGATATTTCAGCCTCCTCCCGAGTGCCGGTGCCCACTTCCAATTTTAAACCGCACTTAGACACTGATGGCTGAGGGTGTAAGTGGGGTGGTGCGGTGGCATCAGCTGGCATAGGTCGGATGATGCCCGCACTGCCCACTCACCACAGCCATGGAATACACCTCATGATCACACAACACTACATTGGAGCAGGCGGAGGGAGACTAGGGGTCTTAGCCACCTCTGTTGTCACTAGGCTTCCTGGGGCTGGAGGCTAGGAGGGAGATCTGGCCGTCTGGTTGGGGTCTGGGGTGGTGGGTTGCTGTGCTCAGCGTTGGGCGGGGGAGCTTGCTCATCAGCATCCCCAGCAGAAAGGGTCAAACTCTGGTTGCCGGTGATGGTTGTACCCAATGTGCAGCAGTACCAGGACCAGAATGAATAGGGTGTGTATGGGGAGCATGAGTGGGTGTCCGGCGTGCATTTTTGTAAGTCTTGGGTTGTATGTGCATGTGTGAGCATGAGGGAGGGAGTGTGTGACTGTGTTTGTGTATGACTGTATATGTCAGGTGGGGCCTTTGACTCCTCCCCTCTCCTGGAACTTCTCTTGATGATATAGATCTTTGTCCCCCCTCCCCCTGCCACACCTGGTGTGAGGGGTTGTGCCATGGTCTGCCTGAGTGTTCGTGGCAACCGGGTCTGGGGGTTTAAGATTTTGGCATCTGCCTGATAGATCCCGGTGGCTGCCTGGTGGGGTCTGGGTCCCTGGGCTCTGCTGGGTCCCCGGCGGGGGTGGTCGCCCCTGGGTCCTGGGTCGCTGGGTCACGGGCTCGGCCGGCTAGGGGGTGGGAGGCTGCGGGCGGGCCTGTGGGCTTGCCGCTGATGTCTCCCGGGACTCTGCCGGCTGCTGGTTGTGGCCCCCCGGGGCGATCCTCTGTGCCTCTCGAGGGGGGCGGGGGCCTTCCTGGTTGCAGTCTCCTTGGGGTTCCTGTGTTCTGGGGCAGCGCCTGGATCTCTGGGACTTGGAGCTCGCCCCGTCTCCTGTGCATCTTTGGGGGGCGGATCTTTGGTCCCTCACACTCTCTGTTGGACGCTCCTATAGAGAAACCTTACATAAACAAGCGCGTGTACACACACAGGTGCTCACATGGTGCTCTCAAAAGTATGGGCTTGGGCATGTTAAACACAGGTCTTAAAACTATGGTGGGCACTTAATACACTGATTTATTATCGTGATTCTTCAGTTAAGCAATGTTGATTATATATTTTTTTCATCAATTTGACGCAGTGATAGCTAGATCTTGTTGTATTGTTGTGTCCCTTTTTTTTGTCCTTTTGTTTTTTGTCTTTTTCTGCAGGTCTACAAGCAGACTGTTGTTCATTGTTTATTTTTGTGGAACACCCCCCCCCCCCCCCCGTCCTCTCTCCCCACCTTTTCCTTTCTCTTTCACCTCTTCTCCGTGTCTGGTCGGAATTACAAATCATTCAACAACAATAACAATAAAGTTTTAAGTATCAGGCGTGACATTAAAAGCAAACGCTTTGATGCTACACCTGAGAATAAATCTGTAAGGCTTGTCACCAGCATTCAGACTTCAATTCTGCTTGCTTCACAGCCAGACAGGACACGGTAAAAAAAATATATATATATATATATATATATATATATATATATATATATATATATATATATATATATATATATATATTAGGACACATAATATAGAATGATAATATTTATAAATCTTTAGAACCCATACTATAGTAAGAAAATTATATATTTTTAGGATCCATACCATAGTATGAAATTATTTATATATTTTTAGGACCCATACTATAGTATGATATTTATACATTTCAGGACACATACTATAGTATGATATTATTTATATATTTTTAGGACACATACTATAGAATGATATTATTTATACATTTTTAGAACCGATACTATAGTATAAAATTTATATATTTTTAGTACCCATACTATAGTATGATATTATTTATACATTTTTAGGACCCATACAATAGAATGAAATTATACAGACATTTTAAAGACATGTACTATAGTATGATATTTATACATTTTCAGGACACATATTGTAGTATTTTATTTTTACATGTTAAGACACGTACAATAGTATGATATTTATACATTTTCAGGACACATACTATAGTATGATATTTATACAATTTCAGGACACGTACTATAGTATGATATTTTTAATACATTTTTATGACCCATACTATAGTATGAAATTATTCATACATTTTTAAGACACATACTATAGTATTATATTTATACATTTTTAAGACAGATACTATAGTATATTATTTATACATTTTTAATTCCCATACTATAGTATGATATTTATACATTTTAGGACACATACTATAGTATGATATTATAATGTATTTTTAGGACACATACTATAGAATAATATTATTTATACATCTTTAGAACCCATACTATAGTAGTTAATTAATTATATATTTTTAGGACCCATACCATAGTATGAAATTATTTATATATTTTTAGGACCCACACTATAGTATGATATTATTTATACATTTTTAGGACCCATACTATAGTATAAAATTATTCATACATTTTCAAGACACATACTTTAGTATGATATTTATACATTTTCAGGACACATATTATAGTGTGATATTATTTATACATTTTTAGAACCCATCTTATAGTGTGAAATTATTTATACATTTTTAGAACCCATTCTGTAGTATGAAAATTATATATTTTTACAACCCATACTATAGTATGAAATTATTTACATATTTTTAGGACCCATACTATAGAATGATACTATTTATACATTTTAGGACTCATACAATAGCATGAAATTATTCATACATTTTTAAGACACATACTATAGAATGATATTTATATAATTTTCGGACACATACTATAGTATATTATTCATACAGTTTAATCCCCATACTATAGTATCATATGTATACATTTTTAGGACAATTACTATAGTATGATATTATTTATCTCTTTTTAGAACACATTCTATAGAATGATATTATTTATACATTTTTAGAACCCATACTATAGTATGAAATTATTCATACCTTTTTAAGACACATACTATAGAATGATATGTATACATGTTTAGGACACATACTATAGTATAATAATATTTATACATTTTTAGAACACATACTATAGTATATTATTTAAATATTTTTACGCCCATACTATAGCATGAAATATATACATTTTCAAGACACATACTATAGTATTATATTTATACATTTTCAGGACACATATTAAAGTATGATATTTATACATTTTTAAGACATACAATAGTATGAAATTTAAACATTTTCAGGACATACTATTGTATGATATTTATACATTTTCTGGACACATACTATAATATGATATTATTTATACATTTTTATAACCCATCCTATAGTGTAATATTATTTATACATTTTTAGGACACATAAGATAGAATGATAATATTTATACATTTTTAGAACCCAAACTATAGAATAAAATTTATATATTTTCAGGACCCACAAAATAGCATGATATTATTTATACATCTTTAGGACCCATACAACAGTATGAAATTATACAGACATTTTTGAGACACGTACTATAGTATGATATTTAAACATTTTCAGGACACATATTCAAGTATGATATTTTTACATGTTAAGACACATACAATAGTATGATATTCATACATTTTCAGGACACATTCTATTGTATGATATTTATACATTTTAGGACACATACTATAGAATGATATTATTTATACATCTTTAGAACCCATACTATAGTAGTCAATTATATATTTTTAGGACCCATACCATAGTATGAAATTATTTATATATTTTTAGGACCCATACTATAGTATGATATTATTTATACATTTTTAGGACCCATACTATAGTATAAAATTATTCATACATTTTCAAGACACATACTTTAGCATGATATTTATACATTGTCAGGACACATATTATAGTGCGATATTATTTATACATTTTTAGAACCCATCTAATAGTGTGAAATTATTTATACATTTTTAGAACCCATTCTATAGTATGAAAATTATATATTTTTACAACCCATACTATAGTATGAAATTATTTACATATTTTTAGGACCCATACTATAGAATGATACTATTTATACATTTTAGGACTCATACAATAGCATGAAATTATTCATACATTTTTAAGACACATACTATAGTATGATATTTATACAATTTTCGGACACCTACTATAGTATATTATTTATACAGTTTAATCCCCATACTATAGTATGATATGTATACATTTTTAGGACACTTACTATAATATGATATTATTTATCACTTATTAGGACACATTCTATAGAATGATATTATTTATACATTTTTAGAACCCATACTATAGTATGAAATTATTCATACCTTTTTAAGACACATACTATAGAATGATATTTATACATGTTTAGGACACATACTATAGTATATGAATATTTATACATTTTTAGAACACATACTATAGTATATTATTTATACATTTTTACGCCCATACTATAGCATGAAATATACACATTTTCAAGACACATACTATAGTATTATATTTATACATTTTAAGGACACATATTAAAGTATGATATTTATACATTTTTAAGACATTTAATAGTATGAAATTTAAACATTTTCAGGACACATACTATTGTATGATATTTATACATTTTCTGGACACATACTATAGTATTTTATTATTTATACATTTTTATAACCCATACTATAGTGTAATATTATTTATACATTTTCAGAACAAAAACTATAGTATATTATTTATACATTTTAATCCCCATACTATAGTATCATATTTATACATTTTTGGACACATACTATAGTATGATATTATTTATATATTTTTAGGACACATAATATAGAATGATATTATTTATACATTTTTAGAACCCAAACTATTGAATAAAATTTACATATTTTCAGGACCCACAATATAGCATGATATTATTTATACATCTTTAGGACCCATACAATAGTATGAAATTATACAGACATTTTTGAGACACATACTATAGTATGATATTTAAACATTTTCAGGACACATATTCAAGTATGATATTTTTACATGTTAAGACACATACAATAGTATGATATTCATACATTTTCAGGACATATACTATAGTATGATATTAATACAATTTCAGGACACATACAATAGTATGAAATTATACAGACATTTTTGAGACACGTACTATAGTATGATATTTAAACATTTTCAGGACACATATTCAAGTATGATATTTTTACATGTTAAGACACATACAATGGTATGATATTCATACATTTTCAGGACACATACTATAGTATGATATTAATACAATTTCAGGACACATACAATAGTATGATATTTATAAATTTTCAGCACACATACTATAGTATCATATTTATACATTTTCAGGACACATACTACAGTATGAAATTATTTATATATTTTTAGGACCCATACTATACTTGAACCGTCACCTTATCGTGGTGGAGGAGTTTGAGTGCCCTAATGATCCTAGGAGCTATGTTGCCTCGGGCACTTAGTGCCCCTGGTAGGGTCTCCCATGACAAATTGGTCTTAGGTGAAGGGTGAGACAAAGAACGGTTCGAAGGATCTTTCATGGCGGTGAAAACGAAGAGTCGGAGTACCCGGCCCGGAGGGTTACCGGGGTCCCACCCTGGAGCCAGGCCTGGGGTTGGGGCCCGTGAGCGAGCGCCTGGTGGCCGGGCTTTCGCCCATGGGGCCCGGCCGGGCCCAGCCCGAACCGGATACATGGGCTCGTCCAACTGTGGACCCACCACCCGCAGGAGGAACATGAAGGGTCCGGTGCAATGTGAATCGGGTGGCAGACCAAGGCGGGAGCCTTGGCGGTCCAATCCCCGGACAAGGAAACTAGTTTTTGGGACATGGAACGTCACCTCGCTGGCGGGGAAGGAGCCGGAGCTTGTGGCAGAGGTTGAGCGGTACCGGCTAGATATAGTCGGACTCACCTCGACACATTGCATTGGCTCTGGAACCCGAGACCTGGAGAGGGGTTGGACACTCTACTTTGCTGGAGTTGCTCCGGGTGAGAGGCGGAGGGCTGGGGTTGGCTTTTTGTTAGCCCCGAGACTCTCTGCCTGTGTGTTGGGGTTTACCCCGGGGGACAAGAGGGTAGCTTCCTTGCGCCTTCGGGTCGGGGAACGGGTCCTGACTGTTGTTTGTGCGTATGGGCCAAATATCAGTTCAGAGTACCCACCCTTTTTGGAGTCCCTGGGACGAGTGCTAGATAGTGCTCCATCAGGGGACTCCATTGTCCTGCTGGGGGACTTCAATGCTCACGTGGGCAATGACAGCTTGACCTGGAGGGGTGTGATTGGGAGGAACGGCCCACCTGATCAGAACTCGAGCGGTGTTTTGTTATTGGACTTCTGTGCAAGCCGCAGTTTGGCCATAACGAACACCATGTTCGAACATAAGGATGCCCACCGGTACACTTGGTACCAGGGCAGCCTAGGTCACAGGTCGATGATAGATTTTGTAGTCGTATCATCTGACCTGCGACCGTATGTTTTGGACACCCGAGTGAAGAGAGGGGCGGAGCTGTCAACTGATCACCACCTGGTGGTGAGTTGGATCAGATGGCAAGGGAACATGCCGCGTAGACCTGGCAGACCCAAACGCATAGTGAGGGTCTGCTGGGAACGCCTGGCAGAAGAACCTGTCAAGACGGTCTTCAACTCCCACCTCCGGCAGAGCTTTGACCACGTCCCGAGAGCAGTGGGGGACATTGAGTCCGAGTGGGCCTTGTTCCACTCTGCGATTGTCGAGGCGGCTGTTGCTAGCTGTGGCCGTAAGGTGGCCGGTGCCAGTCGTGGTGGCAACCCCCGTACCCGCTGGTGGACACCAGAGGTTCGGGGAGCCGTCAGGCTGAAGAAGGAGGCCTACAGGGCGTGGCTGGTCTGTGGGTCTCCGGAGGCAGCAGACAGGTACCGGATAGCCAAGCGGGGTGCAGCAGTGGCAGTTGCCGAGGCAAAATCTCGGGCGTGGGAGGAGTTTGGTGAGGCCATGGAGAAAGACTATCGATCGGCTCCAAAGAGGTTCTGGCAAACTGTCCGGCGCCTCAGGAGAGGAAGGCAGCAACTCGCTCACACTGTTTACAGTGGGGATGGGGAGCTGCTGACGTCAACTGAGGCTATAGTCGGACGGTGGAAGGAATACTTTGAGGAGCTCCTCAATCCCACCAATGCGCATTCCGAGGAGGAACCAGAGCTGGGAGGCCTGGGGATGGACTGTCCGATCTCGGGGGCAGAAGTTGCTGAGGTAGTCAAACAACTACACAGCGGCGGAGCCCCGGGGGCGGATGAGGTTCGTCCTGGGTATCTCAAGGCTATGGATGTTGTAGGGCTGTCATGGTTGACACGTCTCTACAACATTGCGTGGTCATCGGGGGCAGTTCCTAGGGAGTGGCAGACCGGGGTGGTGGTCCCCATCTTTAAGAAGGGTGACCTGAGGGTGTGTTCCAACTATAGGGGGATCACACTCCTCAGCCTCCCTGGAAAGGTCTACTCCAAGGTACTGGAGAGGAGGGTCTGATCGATAGTTGAATCTCAGATAGAGGAGGAGCAATGTGGTTTTCGTCCTGGCCGTGGAACTGTGGACCAGCTCTATACCCTTGCAAGGGTGATGGAGGGGGCATGGGAGTTTGCCCAACCAATCCACATGTGCTTTGTGGATTTGGAGAAGGCTTATGACCGTGTCCCCAGGGGCACCCTGTGGGGGACGCTCCAGGAGTATGGGGTGGGTGGCTTTCTGTTAAGGGCCATTCAGTCCCTTTACCAGAGGAGCGTGAGTTTGGTCCGCATAGCCGGTAGTAAGTCGGACCTGTTCCCAGTGAGGGTTGGACTCCGCCAGGGCTGCCCTTTGTCACCGGTTCTGTTCATCACATTTATGGACAGAACTTCTAGACGCAGCCGTGGTGTGGAGTGTGTCGAGTTTGGTGGCAGGAGAATCTCGTCTCTGCTTTTTGCGGATGATGTGGTCCTCCTAGCTTCATCCAGCTCTGACCTTCAGCTCTTGCTGGGTAGGTTCGCGGCCGAATGTGAAGCGGCTGGGATGAGGATCAGCACCTCCAAATCTGAGACCATGGTTCTCGACCGGAAAAGGGTGGCTTGCCACCTCCGGGTCGGGGGAGAGGTCCTACCTCAAGTGGAGGAGTTTAAGTATCTCGGGGTCTTGTTCACGAGTGAGGGTAGGAGGGATCGGGAGATCGACAGGCGGATTGGTTCGGCGTCTGCAGTGATGCGGACGCTGAGCCGATCTGTCGTGGGGAAGAGGGAGCTGAGCCAGAAAGCCAGGCTCTCGATTTACCGGTCGATCTACGTCCCAATCCTCACCTATGGTCATGAGCTTTGGGTAATGACCGAAAGAACGAGATCGCGGATACAAGCGGCCGAAATGAGTTTCCTCCGTAGGGTGGCCGGGCTCAGCCTTAGAGATAGGGTGAGGAGCTCGGACATTCGGGAGGGACTCGGAGTAGAACCGCTGCTCCTCCGGATCGAAAGGAGCCAGTTGAGGTGGTTTGGGCATCTGGTCAGGATGCCTCCTGGACGCCTCCCTGGGGAGGTGTTTCGGGCATGTCCTGCCGGCAGAAGGCCCCCGGGTCGACCCAGGACACGTTGGAGAAGTTACATCTCCAATCTGGTCCGGGAACGCCTTGGGGTCCTGCCGGAGGAGCTGGTGGACAAGGCCGGGGAGAGGACGGCCTGGAGCTCCCTAGTTGGGATGCTGCCCCCGCGACCCGGACCCGGATAAGCGGAGGAAGACGAGACGAGACGAGATACTATAATATGATGTTTATACATTTTCAGGACACATATTAAAGTATGATATTTATACATATTTAAGACCAGTGTTGGGCAAGTTACTTCAAAACTGTAATGCATTATTTATTACTTGTTACCCTCATTTTAAAGTAATTCATTACATTACAATATTACTGATTTTAAAATGTAAGGCATTACACTACTTTTGCTTTACTCTAAATTACTTTCAACAAAACAACTTCAGTATGAGTTTGGTAATCTGATGCCCGGTGAACTCATGACACATCCGGTGGAAGGTGATGTGGTGTCTGAGCGAGGATTGCTGTTAAAAACAGTTCTTTAGAAGGATTGTTTATGAAATAAAAGCACCAACAATCTGTACTCTCAACACGCTGCCATCTTAGATTAACTGAGCGGCGAGTGAGGAGGTGGGGGCTCCAAGCCTATTTGCCTTGGTCCCCAAATGCCTTGATACGGCCCTGGATGTGGGACTGACTTCTGGGGTGATCAGATTCTATCACATGTATAAATATTAAATGCTTATATATTATTGCTTTTCACTGGTAAAAATGAGTATTGGGGATAAATCTACCTACATTTTTTCTTTTCAACACTTTGTTTTGTTTTCTTGATTTTATGTGAATAACTTCCTGCCCTTTCTCTCTCTAACTGCATGCTGCATGTTTTCTCCGTCTTCCAGAAAAACTGTTTCCTAGATTTCCTACTTTCTAACTAATCAGCCAAAGGGATCTTCACATGCGCGGCGCTCCAGCAGCAATGAGTTAAAATCACCGGGGCCCAGATTAACTCAGCTGCGGCAAAGCACGTCAGAAAAGTACAGAATACCAGAGAACATGCGCTGATATGAACGATTGCAGGTGAATTATTTTGTTTTAGTGGAGCGATTTTGTGAATGTTACAGCGGCCGCGCGCAGGATGCAGCTGGAGTATTTGAGCCGGTACCGCTACGTCCTCTCTGCCCGCAAAGCTGAGTCCATAAATGACGTAATATATGCAGATACTGGAACTTTTTTCGGGTTTCCCGCAATTTGAATTTTTAAGAAACACATCTTAATTCTGGGTTTAAAATGCATTGTAATTACCGCGTTACTGACAATTGTACCGAGTAAATATTACCATTTTCTTTCCCTGTAATGCCTTACATTACCACATTACAGCAAAAAACAATGCATTACAGTAATTAATTACTTTTGTACCGCGTTACTCCCAACACTGTTTAAGACACATACAATAGTATGAAATTTAAACATTTTCAGGACACATTCTATTGTATGATATTTATACATTTTAGGACACATACAATAGAATGATATTATTTATACATCTTTAGAACCCATACTATAGTAGTTAATTATATATTTTTAGGACCCATACTGTAGTATGATATTATTTATACATTTTTAGGACCCATACTATAGTATAAAATTATTCATACATTTTCAAGACACATACTTTAGCATGATATTTATACATTTTCAGGACACATATTATAGTGTGATATTATTTATACAATTTTAGAACCCGTCTAATAGTGTGAAATTATTTATACATTTTTAGAACCCATTCTATTGTATGAAAATTATATATTTTTAAGACCCATACTATAGTATGAAATTATTTACATATTTTTAGGACCCATACTATAGAATGATACTATTTATACATTTTAGGACTCATACAATAGCATGAAATCATTCATACATTTTTAAGACACATACTATAATATGATATTTATACAATTTTCGGACACATACTATAGTATATTATTTATACAGTTTAATCCCCATACTATAGTATGATATGTATATATTTTTAGGACACTTACTATAATATGATATTATTTATCACTTATTAGGACACATTCTATAGAATGATATTATTTATACATTTTTAGAACCCATACTATAGTATGAAATTATTCATACCTTTTTAAGACACATACTATAGAATGATATGTATACATGTTTAGGACACATACTATAGTATAATAATATTTATACATTTTTAGAACACATACTATAGTATATTATTTATACATTTTTACGCCCATACTATAGCATGAAATATATACATTTTCAAGACACATACTATAGTATTATATTTATACATTTTCAGGACACATATTAAAGTATGATATTTATACATTTTTAAGACATATAATAGTATGAAATTTAAACATTTTCAGGACACATACTATTGTATGATATTTATACATTTTCTGGACACATACTATAGTATTTTATTATTTATACATTTTTATAACCCATACTATAGTGTAATATTATTTATACATTTTCAGAACAAAAACCATAGTATATTATTTATACATTTTAATCCCCATACTATAGTATGATATTTATACATTTTAGGACACATACTATAGTATGATATTATTTATATATTTTTAGGACACATACTATACAATGATATTATTTATACATTTTTAGAACCCAAACTATAGAATAAAATTTATATATTTTCAGGACCCACAATATAGCATGATATTATTTATACATTTTTAGGACCCATACAATAGTATGAAATTATACAGACATTTTTGAGACACGTACTATAGTATGATATTTAAACATTTTCAGGACACAAATTCAAGTATGATATTTTTACATCTTAAGACACATACAATAGAATGATATTCATACATTTTCAGGACACATACTATATTATGATATTAATACCATTTCAGGACACATACAATAGTATGATATTTATACATTTTCAGCACACATACTATAGTATCATATTTATACATTTTCAGGACTCATACCATAGTATGAAATCATTTATATATTTTTAGGACCCATACTATAGTATGAAATTATTCATACATTTTCAAGACACATACTATAATATGATGTTTATAAATTTTCAGGACACATATTAAAGTATGATATTTATACATATTTAAGACACAGACAATAGTATGAAATGTAAACATTTTCAGGACACATTCTATTGTATGATATTTATACATTTTAGGACACATACTATAGTATGATATTATTTATATATTTTTAGGACACATACTATAGAATGATATTATTTATACATTTTTATGACCCATACTATAGTATGAAATTATTCATACATTTTAAAGACACATACTCTAGTATGATATTTATACATTTTTGGACACATGCTATAATATAATATTTTTATACAATTTTTAACACATACTATAGTGTATTATTTATACATTTTTAATTCCCATACTATAGTATGATATTTATACATTTTTAAGACACATACAATAGTATGAAATTTAAACATTTTCAGGACACATACTATTGTATGATATTTATACATTTTTTGGACACATACTATAGTGTAATATTATTTATACATTTTCAGAACACATACTATCGTATATTATTTATACATTTTTAATCCCTATACAATAGTATGATATTTATACATTTTAGGACACGTACTATAGTATGATATTATTTATATATTTTTAGGACACATACTATAGAATGATGTTATTTATACATTTTTAGAACCCATACTATAGTATAAAATTTATATATTTTTAGGACCCATACTACAGTATGATATTATTTATATTTTTAGGACCCATACGATAGTATGAAATTATACAGAAATTTTTAAGGACACGTACTATAGTATGATATTTATACAGCTCTGTGACACACCCACTGACAAGCCGACTCTGATCATTGGCAGCTCCATAGTCAGAAACGTGGCATTAGAGACTCCAGCAACCATAGTTAAATATTTACCTGGGGCCAGAGCGGGCGACATTAAATCTTACCTGAAACTGCTGGCTAAGGATAAGCGTAAATACAGTAAGATTGTTATTCACGCTGGCGGTAACGACACCCGGTTACGCCAATCGGAGGTCACTAAAATTAATAGTGCTTCGGTGTGTAAGTTTGCCAAAACAATGTCGGACTCCGTAATTTTCTCTGGCCCCCTACCTGATCGGACCAGTGACGACATGTATAGCCGCATGCTGTCCATCAACCGCTGGTTGTCTAGGTGGTGTCCTGAAAACAACGTGGGCTACATTGATAATTGGAAAACTTTTTGGGGAAAACCTGGTCTGATGCGGAGAGACGGCATCCATCCCTCTTTGGATGGAGCAGCTCGTCTTTCTAGGAATATGGCCAGTTTTATTAGTCCTCCATGACTACCCAGGATCCAGACCAGGAAGCAGAGTCATAGTTTAACACACCCCTCTGCAGCTTCTGAACTGTTACCCACCCACTACCCCATAGAGACGGTGTCCTGCCCACGGCCAAAACCACACAGATTAAATATCAGGCTTAATAAAGCAAATCATGGAAATCTCATGAATATTAGAACAAATTCAACTGAGCAGAAAACTAGAAAAATTAAATGTGGGTTGTTGAACATTAGATCCATTTTTTCTAAGACTTTGTTAGTTAATGACTTGATTTGTGATAATCAGACCTCTTTGCTCTCTCTCTCAGAATCCTGGCTGCAGCAAGAGGACTATGTTAGCTTAAATGAGTCGACTCCTTCAAATTATTTAAATCATCATATTGCTCGAAGTACAAGGCGAGGAGGAGGAGTGGCAACTATTTTTCATTCGGACTTATTAATCAGCCCCTTACAGATTAATATTTACAGTTCGTTTGAACATCTTATTCTTAGTTTTCCTAATCCAGATTTCAAAACTGTAAAACCACTCTTGTTTGTAGTTTTATATCGTCCACCAGGCCCTTACTCTGAGTTTTTGGATCAGATCTCTGATTTTTTATCTGATTTGGTGCTAAATACTGATAAGGTCATTGTAGTGGGGGATTTTAATATTCATGTGGACATTAAAAATGATTGCCTCAATGTAGCCTTTAGTATTATCTTAGACTCAATCCGTTTTACTCAAAGAATACATAGCTCCACCCACTCCTGCCATCATACATTAGACCTTGGGCTGACTTATGGCATAGAGTGTGAGGAAATAACGATCTTTCCACATAATCCAGTCCTCTCGGACCACTTTCTGATAACCTTTGAGTTTTTTATAACTAAGTTCTCGAGACATGAAAGTAAATTTCACTATAGTCGGTCTCTATCTGACAACGCAGTTGCATCTTTTAAATCAACTGTTCCATCTTTACTGTCCTCAGCATCTCAGAGGAACGTAGCAGAGGGCAATATTTTCAGTTCTAACCCCTCACAAATTGATGCCTTAGTTCATCATGTTAATTCCTCTTTACGTGTAGCATTAGATGATGTTGCCCCTTTAAAAAAGAAGGTAAGTAGGGACATGAAGTTGGCTCCCTGGTTTAATTGTCATTTACGAGCCTTAAAACAAAACTCTAGGAAATTGGAGAGAACATGGCGCTCTACGCACCATGAGGAGGCCTACCTATCCTGGAAAAATAGTCTTGTGCTTTATAAAAATAAGCTTCGACAAACTAGAACTGCTTATTTTTCAGCATTAATTGAGGAGAATAAGCATAATCCTAAATTTCTTTTCAGTACAGTTGCTAAACTTACACAGAATCATAGCTCTGAGCCATCTATTCCCTTAGCCCTCAGCAGCAATGACTTCATGGGATTTTTTACAAGTAAAATTAATTCTATTAGAAACAAAATCTTTAGCATCCTCCCTAATGTGATTTCTTCTTCCTCAGTAAGTGAGGCAGCATTAGAGGTGACTTTATAACCTCATTTGTGCTTGAACCGTTTTGATCCAGTTGAGCTTTCAGAGTTATCAAAAACATTAGCTTCATCTAAACCTTCAACTAGCATTTTGGATCCAATCCCAACCAAATTATTTAAAGAAGCATTTCATTTTCGTTACTGCCCCATTCTAAATATAATCAATCTATCCTTAGTAAATGGGCATGTACCACAAGATTTTAAGGTTGCTGTAATCAAACCTTCACTTAAGAAGCCTTCTCTGGATCCAGATGACCCAATGAATTATAGACCAATATCTAACCTTCCATTTTTATCCAAAGTCCTGGAGAAAATAGTGGCCATCCAAGTGTGTGAGCATTTAAACACTAATGCTCTGTTTGAGGAATTTCAGTCTGGTTTTAGAGAGTATCACAGCACTGAAACTGCATTAGTGAGAGTTACAAATGATATTCTTATGGCCTCAGATAAGAATCTTGTGCCTGTTCTAGTCTTGTTAGATCTCAGTGCGGCCTTTGACACAGTTGATCACAATGTTCTTTTAGAAAGACTTGAACATGTTGTAGGGATCAAAGGGTTAGGCTGGTTTAAATCCTACCTGTCTGACAGATTTCGTTTTGTAAATGTACATGACAAATATTCTTCATACTCCAGGATTACTTGCGGAGTACCACAGGGTTCAGTGCTGGGACCAATTCTATTTACTATATATATGCTCCCAACTGGTGAAATCATTAGACAGCATGGGATAAACTTCCACTGTTATGCTGACAATACTCAGCTTTATTTATCCATTAACCCTGATGAACCTAATCGGTTGGGTAGATTACAGGCTTGTCTTGAGGACATAAAATATTGGATGACTCTAAACTTTTTGCTTTTAAATCAAGACAAGACGGAAGTTCTCATCTTTGGACCAGAGATCCAGAAAAGGAAATTGCTTAGCCAATCACCTGACTTGAATGGCATTACATTAATCTCCGAGAACAAAGTAAGGAACCTTGGTGTTATCTTTGACCAGGACATGTTATTCAAATCCCAGGTTTCACAAGTTTGTAGAATTTCCTTTTTCCACCTTCGGAATATTGCTAAGATTAGAAGCATACTTTCCAGGAGTGATGCTGAAAAACTAGTTCATGCATTTATTACATCAAGACTGGATTACTGTAATTCATTACTCTCAGGAAGTCCACAGAATGTAGTTAAAAGTCTTCAGCTTGTCCAAAATGCTGCAGCTAGAGTTCTGATGAGAATTAAAAAGAGCGATCATATCTCTCCTGTCTTGGCTTCCCCACATTGGCTACCTGTTAAATTCAGAATAGATTTTAAGATCCTCCTTCTCACATACAAAGCTCTTAATAATCAAGCTCCATCATACATCAGTGATCTGATTGTTCCATACGTTCCTAACCGAGCACTTCGCTCTAAGACTGCAGGTTTACTGGTGGTTCTCAGAATATCTAAAATTAGGATGGGAGGCAGATCTTTTAGTTATCAGGCTTCTCTCCTGTGGAAACAGCTCCCAGCCTTAGTCCGTGAGGCAGACACTTTGTCTACATTTAAGAAGAGGCTGAAAACATTTTTATTTGATAGGGCCTATGGTTAAAATCTAATGTTAGCCTAAATCAGGACAAGTGGGGGAGTAGAGGGAGGTGGAGTGTACAGTCGGTAAAGACGACTCTCCCTTGCCCTGCCTCCAACATGCCTCCATCTAAATAGGATAGATTATCCAGAGTTATCTCTGTAGTTATGCTGCTATAGGCTTATGGGCTCAACATACGGGAGGCGACAAACGACTGCGATCAGCGAAATTTGTCGCTGTCGCTTTTATTACCTGTCACACGGGAGGCGATCTGAGGCAGCGGCCAGCGGCAAAGCCGTCTACGCGTTCTGTTCCATGGCGAAATCGAAACTTCCGTTGTTTTGTTTGGCTGTGTCAGGTTGGAGGGAATTAAGGTTATTTAAGCTGTTCAGAGTTAATTAAGCGGTAGATATGATGTTTCACAAGGTGCTTCTAGAGCTATGTGAAATCTTACTTCTGATTTTACTTTATAAAACATAATAATAATCAACTTCTCCTCCATGTTTGCTCGGAGATGTGTGGAGCATTATGTCCGCTCATTGTTCAGTGAATGAAACCTCCGTTGATTGGTCCTCGTCCGAGCGACAGCGATGAAAAGTTGAAAATATTTAAACTTTCTGGGATCGTGTCGCTGGGTCGTCCATGCATGACACGTGCACGAGCGCAAACTTTCACACGCACGTTTTTCGCGTTTCGCTTGGTAGGAGAGAGACCCGCGATTATCGCTTTGTCGCGCATGTCTCTTGAAAATGAGTGGAGGAGAGGCGATGTCGCCTCCTGTGTGTCGAGCCCATTAGACTGCTGGAGGATACACTGACCACTTTCCACATTTTACTGCTTTCTTCTACATTCTGCTCTTTAACTGTATTACTTTCTGCAATTTCAGCTGTTAACTTTATTTTCTCTCTAAGTGTTTTTCTCCCCAGAAGAAGCTACAACGATGTTCTGCTGAGCTGTGGTGGCCTCATGGAGGGGGCCATCGTCTAGCACACTGCTGCTAACCACTTAAACATTCTCCCTCTCCTGATAATAACTTTTTGCTTTCCTTGCCGTTGGACGTGTTACTGCTAGTTTACCCGTTTAATTAGAGATCCACTAGGATAAATACAATAAAGTTGATCTCACCAAACAGAATATTTACTAAGACATCACAATAGAACTATAGGTACATTATTGTGTGTGTGTGTGTGTGTGTGTGTGTGTGTGTGTGTGTGTGTGTGTGTGTGTGTGTGTGTGTGTGTGTGTGTGTGTGTGTGTGTGTGTGTGTGTGTGTGTGTGTGTGTGTGTGTGTGTGTATATATATATATGTATGTGTGTAAATGAACATGTGTGTGGGTATACATGTTCTTATGTGTTTTTAAGTATTTTTATTCTCGTTTATTGTGGTTGTTGTATGTTTTAGAGAGCGAACATCTACCGAAGCCAAATTCCTTGCAAATGTAATTTTACTTGACCAATAAATCTGAAATCTGAAATCTGAGAAAAAAGAAACACACCAGTTGTGGGAGGTCTGTTTAGTCTCTCGACGAGCAGGAGCTCATCAAAAGGTTTTATTCACAGATGACATAGCACACATACATTAAAGATGACCACACCCACACCTTCACAGACAGCAAACTTTCCCAGGTTCAGAAAAACACTCTGTCTGGACTTCACTTGGGAGCTTGTTGTGATAACAGACCTTCAGACTTACAAGGTCGACTTTCCCTGCGGCAGGAGCCGGTTAATAACACCAGATGGTTCCCAGACAAAATCATCTTCCATGCATCCAATACTGTATTTACCACGTTAAATGTGAATAAGGCTAATGAACTCTGTTTGAAAAAATAACACTATTAGGAAGTGAAGGTGAAAATCAGTTTTTTACCCAACATTTCCTCCCTTTTTTCAAATGGAGTTCATCTCAAACAACCATCATTATCAACTGAACCCTAATGTTAAACAATTAGGAGAGATTAAAAACTCCAGCAGTCCTCCCTGTGGAAACATAGGTCACCTTCAAGGAGCTGTAGAATAAAACAGGAACAACAAATCTACGATTAAGTGTAATTGAAGAATAAACAGCTAACACACCAGAAGATCACAAAATATGTCAAAGATGATGAAATTTAAGATGGATATTGGATATCAAACATGATCAAATGTAAGATGACCAAACATGATTAACTCTAAGATGCAAACATGATTAATTTTAAGATGAAAAATAAAATGATCAAACATGATTAATTCTAAGATGAAAAATAAAATGATCAAACATGATTAATTTTAAGATGATCAAACATGATTAACTTTACGATTAACCGATTAAGAAAAACATAACGGTAAAAATGAAAGGGCAATAAAACCACCTGGGTTGACTACAAATGGTTACGAGCCTGCGTTGTATGAGCCAAAACGAAACCAGGTTCATTAGGGGAACATATGAACTAAAACTTTATTAGGGGAAAACATGGACTAAGGCACCTGTCATGAGCCTGTCAACCATCCATTTACCTGTAACACAGCTGAAACTGAGTGAATCATGAACAAACATTGTTTCAGAAGCCGATACCAATGTCTCTTCTTTACGACAGCCAAGAAGTGTCAAGGGGTTTTAGCATCTTCAATCGGGGCAGAGTCGAGGACCAAAGGCTTAGCAGTGGGGATGTATGTGGGACTGCAGTGGGGGCAGAGCAATGAAGGTCACGTTGGGTTGGTGTTGCACTTTCGTCTAGATGAAACAGAAGAATCCTAGTGGTTGGGCAGTCGAAGTGAGGGGCTTTGTGTTTGTAGGTGGGGAAAGGCAACGGGTCATCACAGACCCAGACTCTTTTACTTCAGCTCGGGTGTCCTCGTAAGGACGCCCGTCCTCTGCCAATGTGAGGCGGGGGGCAGCGAGCCAGTCTGCACTTGTGAGCCACACCAGTTGTGTGGCAGGAGAGAGAGCCATTCTGAGCAAAAGGTGTGTGTCAGTAACTTTGATGGTGTTATAGAAACATGAGATTCTGTGGCAGTTGGGACGATGAGGGGATGTCTTTTTGAACAGGGAGCCATGAAACCAGACGGGAGATTTGGGGTACTTGATCTGGATATCGTTGGAGGCAGGTCACAGCGTCGTGCGGACGGATCCAGGAGGGGTCTCAGCCACCAGGTGTTGTTGTCGTTGTTCCTCCCAACCGCTGCTGTTTCCTCTTGTTCCGTCAGGTGCTGAGGGCTGGTTCCAGGGCAGAGTGCGATCACCAAACATCAGCAAAGGTGTCGTGGATGGATCCTGCAAGCTTAAGGCAGATTGTTTACTTATCTGCCGTCCTCGGTGAGCCCGCATGGGGTTGGTCAGTCGTTGTGGCCCTTTCAGCAGTATGCAGCAGTGGGAGGGATGAGATGAGTGACCTTGATGCCTCATCCGGTAGCAGCAGGACCCCAATCTCCTTGGTTTCACGGTCTGTGGCGAGAAAGCACAAAAGGGTCTGCAAGATCACTGTGGAATTTGAACTTTTCTTCAACAACATCCATCCATCATTCTTTCTGATCAGTCAAGGTCGGACCCCTATAGGGGCCGAAATTCACCAGAAATTGACCACCACAGTCCACACGTTATCATCCTAAGCTAAAATCGAGACCACACATACATGTGAGGTCCGTATACAAACAAAATACTGAGATGGACAGAAAATGCCCTGAGACATAAAAGCCTAGCACTATGTTCCCCCTGATCGTAATTGATTGAGTAGCAAAAGATAAAAATAATAAAAACAAACACAATGTCATAACAAAAGACCTGAGTAAGGTAACCCATATATATATCAATAAACCATACCAAAGTGTATTCACCAATTCATGTTCCATGTTGCAGTAAACTAACCTACACCAGTAATTTACATAACCCATCAATGGTTGACAAGACTCAGTTAATAGGAAGTTGTTAAGGTTTATGAAAGGTCCGAACACCTTTTTTGTAAAAACAGCAAGTCAAATCATTATGGTCAGAAATCCCAACCGGGTAAATAGTCTGCTTATGGCAGGAAATCAAGAAACAAAAACAAAATCACAAATCAGGATATCCTTCATTGTTTAAAACTCAGGCGACTTAAAGTCAAAATAAAACATGTAAACACCAATTATAGAAAAGGTTAACATTAATCTGTCTAGGACAGCATAATCCTAAAAAACATGATTTAGTCATAACATAAACCCTGAGATACGAAAATATGTCTCAGCAAAAGAAAAGGGCAGAGGTTGAATCGTTACCTCTCACAATTTACACTAAGCAAAACTAATAATCAGACCAAACAAAATAACCCAATAAAATAAAATAGGATATGGTGAGCGTCAACAATGAACCCTGGAAAATCTATTTTCCAACAGGCCGGAAGCACTGCATTCACCCCAGAGGGGACGAATGACCAAAACAAACAAAAAAGAAAAATCTAGCTCTCAAGAACCCAAAGATAGTCGAGGCTGGTAAGTGTTTGTTGGTAGAAGCCACGATTGCATTGCGTTGTGTAGTAATCCAGTACCAAGACCAACGAAAACATCCCACTAAAATAAAACAAAACAAAATAACCAAAATAATAAAACAGAATATGATGAGAAAACATCAGCCTATTTTGGAGATAGGGCCCTAAATCAAAGAATATACATCAGATGGTCCCACTAGGAAATTTAACTGTCTCATAGAATTAGCTCACTTCTCCACAGAAAATGACAAATGTTACAATTAAACCAAATCTACTAATTAGTCTAACCAATGGAACAAAACAGGTTGAAATATTTGCGCTGAGCTAAAGTTTGCATTCCATTAAGGAACAGCCTTACCAAGTGGAAATAGAGACCATCTTGAGTCCAAGTTGTATTTTTAAACTAAGTCCAGTAGCAAAAGGCATCTTTGGACGCAGATCAGCTGCCTCACAGCTAATCTGTTTCCACAGGAGCCGAGTCCGGCAAAACCAGAGCTATGTAAGAATTGCACAAAGGCTGTTTTAGTTAAAAGGGGTCATTTTAAAACAGTAGTAAGGCACCGTCTTTACAGTTCTTCAATTAAATAGGGCAGACGCCATTCCCAATCCCCGGACGCGGTCCAATCCCCGGACAAGAAAACTAGTTTTTGGGACATGGAACGTCACCTCGCTGGCGGGGAAGGAGCCGGAGCTTGTGGCAGAGGTTGAGCGGTACCGGCTAGATATAGTCGGACTCACCTCGACACATTGCATTGGCTCTGGAACCCGAGACCTGGAGAGGGGTTGGACACTCTACTTTGCTGGAGTTGCTCCGGGTGAGAGGCGGAGGGCTGGGGTTGGCTTTTTGTTAGCCCCGAGACTCTCTGCCTGTGTGTTGGGGTTTACCACGGGGGACAAGAGGGTAGCTTCCTTGCGCCTTCGGGTCGGGGAACGGGTCCTGACTGTTGCTTGTGCTTATGGGCCAAATATCAGTTCAGAGTACCCACCCTTTTTGGAGTCCCTGGGACGAGTGCTAGATAGTGCTCCATCAGGGGACTCCATTGTCCTGCTGGGGGACTTCAATGCTCACGTGGGCAATGACAGCTTGACCTGGAGGGGTGTGATTGGGAGGAACGGCCCACCTAATCTGAACTCGAGCGGTGTTTTGTTATTGGACTTCTGTGCAAGCCGCAGTTTGGCCATAACGAACACCATGTTCGAACATAAGGATGCCCACCGGTACACTTGGTACCAGGGCAGCCTAGGTCACAGGTCGATGATAGATTTTGTAGTCGTATCATCTGACCTGCGGCCGTATGTTTTGGACACCCGAGTGAAGAGAGGGGCGGAGCTGTCAACTGATCACCACCTGGTGATGAGTTGGATCAGATGGCAAGGGAACATGCCGCGTAGACCTGGCAGACCCAAACACATAGTGAGGAGCTGCTGGGAACGCCTGGCAGAAGAACCTGTCAAGACGGTCTTCAACTCCCACCTCCGGCAGAGCTTTGACCACGTCCCGAGAGCAGTGGGGGACATTGAGTCCGAGTGGGCCTTGTTCCACTCTGCGATTGTCGAGGCGGCTGTTGCTAGCTGTGGTTGTAAGGTGGCCGGTGCCAGTCGTGGTGGCAACCCCCGTACCCGCTGGTGGACACCAGAGGTTCGGGGAGCCGTCAGGCTGAAGAAGGAGGCCTACAGGGCATGGCTGGTCTGTGGGTCTCCGGAGGCAGCAGACAGGTACCGGATAGCCAAGCGGGGTGCAGCAGTGGCAGTTGCCGAGGCAAAATCTCGGGCGTGGGAGGAGTTTGGTGAGGCCATGGAGAAAGACTATCGATCGGCTCCAAAGAGGTTTTGGCAAACTGTCCGGCGCCTCAGGAGAAGAAGGCAGCAACTCGCTCACACTGTTTACAGTGGGGATGGGGAGCTGCTGACGTCAACGGAGGCTATAGTCGGACGGTGGAAGGAATACTTTGAGGAGCTCCTCAATCCCACCAATGCGCATTCCGAGGAGGAACCAGAGCTGGGAGGCCTGGGGATGGACTGTCCGATCTCGGGGGCAGAAGTTGCTGAGGTAGTCAAACAACTACACAGCGGCGGAGCCCCGGGGGCGGATGAGGTTCGTCCTGGGTATCTCAAGGCTATGGATGTTGTAGGGCTGTCATGGTTGACACGTCTCTACAACATTGCGTGGTCATCGGGGGCAGTTCCTAGGGAGTGGCAGACCGGGGTGGTGGTCCCCATCTTTAAGAAGGGTGACCTGAGGGTGTGTTCCAACTATAGGGGGATCACACTCCTCAGCCTCCCTGGAAAGGTCTACGCCAAGGTACTGGAGAGGAGGGTCCGATCGATAGTTGAATCTCAGATAGAGGAGGAGCAATGTGGTTTTCGTCCTGGCCGTGGAACTGTGGACCAGCTCTATACCCTTGCAAGGGTGATGGAGGGGGCATGGGAGTTTGCCCAACCAATCCACATGTGCTTTGTGGATTTGGAGAAGGCTTATGACCATGTCCCCAGGGGCACCCTGTGGGGGACGCTCCAGGAGTATGGGGTGGGTGGCTTTCTGTTAAGGGCCATTCAGTCCCTTTACCAGAGGAGCGTGAGTTTGGTCCGCATAGCCGGTAGTAAGTCGGACCTGTTCCCAGTGAGGGTTGGACTCCGCCAGGGCTGCCCTTTGTCACCGGTTCTGTTCATCACTTTTATGGACAGAATTTCTAGACGCAGCCGTGGTGTGGAGTGTGTCGAGTTTGGTGGCAGGAGAATCTCGTCTCTGCTTTTTGCGGATGATGTGGTCCTCCTAGCTTCATCCAGCTCTGACCTTCAGCTCTTGCTGGGTAGGTTCGCGGCCGAATGTGAAGCAGCTGGGATGAGGATCAGCACCTCCAAATCTGAGACCATGGTTCTCGACCGGAAAAGGGTGGCTTGCCACCTCCGGGTCGGGGGAGAGGTCCTACCTCAAGTGGAGGAGTTTAAGTATCTCGGGGTCTTGTTCACGAGTGAGGGTAGGAGGGATCGGGAGATCGACAGGCGGATTGGTTCGGCGTCTGCAGTGATGTGGGCGCTGAGCCGATCTGTCGTGGGGAAGAGGGAGCTGAGCCAGAAAGCCAGGCTCTCGATTTACCGGTCGATCTACGTCCCAATCCTCACCTATGGTCATGAGCTTTGGGTAATGACCGAAAGAACGAGATCGCGGATACAAGCGGCCGAAATGAGTTTCCTCCGTAGGGTGGCCGGGCTCAGCCTTAGAGATAGGGTGAGGAGCTCGGACATTCGGGAGGGACTCGGAGTAGAACCGCTGCTCCTCCGGATCGAAAGGAGCCAGTTGAGGTGGTTTGGGCATCTGGTCAAGATGCCTCCTGGACGCCTCCCCGGGGAGGTGTTTCGGGCATGTCCTGCCGGCAGAAGGCCCCCGGGTCGACCCAGGACACGTTGGAGAGGTTACATCTCCAATCTGGTCCGGGAACGCCTAGGGGTCCTGCCGGAGGAGCTGGTGGACAAGGCCGGGGAGAGGACGGCCTGGAGCTCCCTAATTGGGATGCTGCCCCCGCGACCCGGACCCGGATAAGCGGAGGAAGACGAAGACGAAGACGATTAACACAAAATCATAATTTTACAATATCTTTCCCCTCTAATTCTGTAACTCGGGGTCAAATCCAGCAACAAAGAGAAAGGTGCAAAGGTCTGGGACATTTCTACATTAGGGGGACTACTTAGGAAGGGTTAAAACTGCATCATCTGTTCCATATCTGGGGTTTGGGGCAATAAACATGGTTTCCTGACTGGATCGGCCTTCACCTGACAGCAGTGTGTCCCAAAATACCGGACTGGAGATTTCTTTACCCATTGTAGATTTTTTTTACTGAATTTATTGCTTGTTAGGTGGATATGTTGCAGTAAGGCGTGAGAGTTTGTGAGGCGAAAACTCTGCACCATCAGATGCAATCTAATCAATATCCACGGAAACAAGGATCTTAGAACATTGGCTGAACATTGAAAGTCAGCAAGACAATCAATATTATTATTACTGGGATTTTGTGAGGTGCAACTTTTGTAAGTTGAGCTCTACATTTTGTAGGTGAAAGCAAATGAAGTTAGGATGAACAGAAACACTGAAAAAGGTTATAGATTAATGTGTAACTCCGGCGCCTAAACTGGGAGTTTGGTTTGACTGGGATTTTCTGGCTGGTGTTTACATTCCGGGAAAGACTGAGATAGTTAAACTGAGACATTCGGCAGGATACCAAACAAATGATTCACCACAGATGGTCGCTATCGCTCTACCATTTAATTCAGTACAAGCCACAATAGAACAATTAGTCAAACTAAAGAAAAATAAATTGTATAGAACACATTAAACCCAAACCCAATACCTACGTGGCTTGCAGGCCTTTAGGCGCTCGAAGGATTTTTATAACAAAAGAAAAACAAACCAAATGGAGATGTAAGGTGGCCACCATAAAACAACACAAGAAAAACGAAGCCAATGTGAGTCACCTCAGTTGTGACTTTCTCGTTTCACTTCAGACTTCTAGACAGTTTAACAGAATATCAGATAACGGAGAGATCAAATATTTTGGATTACCCCATCTGTAGTTTTGAATGCAAACAGGCACTATGGGCCTTATATATTTATATATATACACGTGTTTTGGGTTGTCACCACCTGAAATCCCCTGTCTGGGTATGAAGGTTTGGAAAATTAGTACTCCCAGAAAGTAAAAAGAAAAAGAAAAACCCAATATACAATTAACTGCAAATAAAAGATCAATAGGACAGGGGTCATTCACATGATAGCAGGGGAACAGTGTGTAATCTAGATTACCTTAAACCAAGCCTTTCGTCCATAGTAATAACCATCCACCATAAATAAATAAAATACTCGGGTCACAAGAGCAATAAATAATTAATAGTTGTGCTACTTTTATTTTGGTTTGTTGCAGGAGCTCTTTTAACCTTTAATTTGTTTTTATTTTAGGGCAAAACTACAAGTTTGAGACTCCCTGTCGACCACCATTTTGATTTTTAATTTAAATTCATTTGACTTCTAATTTTATTTTATAGCCCTTGGGCCTTCACTCAATTGATAAGATATTATTTGGTCAGTAATAACCAGGCGCAGGCACGATGTGGATTAGCCTGCACCTCTGGGTTAAGGGTGTAATTTGCCGGTTTCGACTCCTTTAGAGTTTTTCCAAAATAAAAACCATAATCTCTGCCTTATTTGGTATCAACCTGTTCAGCACAACCTGCACAATATGATGTTTATGTTTATGTATTTAGCAGACGCTTTTGTCCAAAGCGACTTACAAGTGTTAATCGGCATTTTGCCCTTGAAGCTAACAACAACAGTAATAACAACAACATTGACATCAGTCATGGAGAGGAGGGAACAAGGAGTGGACAGTAGAGAGGGGGGACGGGTGCAGACAAGGTGCTAGTTTAGAAGATGCTCTCTGAAGAGCAGGGTCTTCAGGAGTTTCTTGAAAATTGAAAAGGAAGCCGCATTTCTGGTAGTGCTTGGAAGGTCATTCCACATTTGTGGAACGATGCATGAGAAGAGTCTGGATTGTCCTGAGCGTGGTGTAGGCACTGCTAGCCGACCATCCTGTGATGACCGGAGCGGCCGGGCCGAGACGTAGGCCTTTGCAAGAGGATTCAGGTAGATGGGAGCCGTACCGTCTCGGACTTTGTATGCTAGTGTTAGCTATTTGAATTTGATGCGTGCTGCTAGCGGTAGCCAGTGGAGCTCCATGAACAGAGGGGTGACGTGTGCTCTTTTTGGCTGATTGAAGACCAGAAGTGCCGCTGCATTCTGGACCAATTGAAGAGGTCTCACAGTACAGCCTGGAAGACCAGTTAGAAGGGCGTTGCAGTAATCGAGGCGGGAGATGACAGTAGATTGCACCAGGAGCTGGGTGGCATGTTGTGTTAGGTATGGTCTGATCTTTTGTATGTTATACAGCGCAAAGCGGCATGAACGGGCAACAGAGGCATCATGATCTTTAAAGGCCAGGTGTTCATCAATCACAACAAGGTGGTGCACGGTAGAGGATTGTCCAAGCCAAGACACGCTGAATGATCGTCCTGTGAGGTACAATTCAAACCAGGCGTGTGCTTTCTCTGTGATGCCCATGGTAGAGAGTGCGGACAAAAGGAAGCCATGGTTGACAGTGTCAAATGCAGGCGATAAGTCGAGCAGGATAAGCACTGAGGATTTGCCAGTTGCTCTAGCTTCTTTTAAGGATTCAGTCACTGCTAACAGAGCAGTTTCAGTGGAGTGGCCCTTTTTGAACCCAGATTGGTAAGGGTCAAGCAGACAGTTTTGTGAGAGGTATTCTGTGATCTGCTTGAATGCCACCCTTTCAATGATTTAGGACAGAAAAGGGAGGAGAAGCCAATGTGAATGTGAATTTATAACTATTTGTTATATTTGGACCTAAAGGGGTTGCATATTAGACCTTAAATAATTCAAAACATTGTTAAAGCTAGATTGGAACTGAAACTCTGGGAGACGGAGTTTTGCTGTTACAATGTCCCAAATCAGACCTGTTCAAAAGACGTGTATACGTGTCCATAGACCTAAAGGGTTTCCCCAAATCTTCCAAAATTATCCTTAACCCAACAACTTCCCTGTTTCCTTCCCTCTCCGTACACACCCGTCGGACTACAGTCAATTCTTCACACACGCACACACACCGAACCTGCCACATGCAACATTCCTAAAGTCCCGAGACACCCAAACCTACACACACACGCTCTGACACACACACGGAGTTTTTGGGCCGGGGACACACACACACAATGTAACTTTCCAAAGTCCCTGGTTCACGCACAGCTCCACACACACCTGTACTCAAAACCTCATCCACACCTCAAGTCCCCGAAACACGCACACCATAACACACACACACAAACCGAACCAGGCAGAACTGGCCAGTTACACACACCCAGATGGATCAAAGGAAAGCTGAACCTCTTCAGCACAGAGCTCCGGTCACACGTAAAACCCACAAAGCCACACAGACAGCAACGATCAGCCAGCGGCGGACAAAACACCACGAACAACACCAAATCAATGAGACGCACACAAATATGAGTGATTTTTGTTTTTGGTTCGACTTGGGGTTTTAAGCCAAAGCAGCGGTGTCCAAATATTTGTACCTCAGCAGCACAGGAAACATTTAAACAATCCAGTGACAATGTGTTTACTAGACTACAACGCCAGTGTACGGCCACCGTTTCAGCCGGCACTGCGTTAATTAGCTGCAGCTATAACGCGGCACTATTATATTATCATATCATATCCCATGAATTCCAACAGTCTGCCTTCCGACCGTATTACCACTGGCAATGACCTCTCACCTGCGGGACGGACTGTATCTCCTGCGACACAGATCTGATTACAACCTTCCCAGTGGTTATTCTGATCTGCCTTTCCACTTATATTTCAAACGGAACCGACCTGGTCAGTGCAGCTAAACCTAGGGCACAAGTTAGCAGCTCCCGGTTTTGACTATTTCAACTCTATTTCAACCGAACCGTTCCACCCCCTTGCTAAACACGGGATGTCTCCCGCGTTCGGAAGGCAGACACATGCGTAAAACACACTGCTGAATCAACTAGCTCTATATATGCACAGTTTCAAAAGAGAGGTACTCACTCACTCCAGTCACTCCCCCCTTGCGCGGTGGACTCAACCCGCAGTCCGGCGCGCGGAGCCGTAAGCGGAAGATCGCCGGCAGGGCTAACCAGCCGGCCGGTGAGGCAATGCAAGCCCCCCGGGCTTTGAAGAGAGAACGGCGCCCGTCGGGCCCCTGGAGACGAGGCCAGCTCCCGGCTCGCACGACGGGCACGGCACCAAAATGTTAGGTATTTTTATTTACTCAATCCAGGCGTACCTCAAAGAAAGTCCAAAACACACAAGGGGGTTAGAGATATTATTGATATTAGTACCATTTACCAATAAACACAAATAACCAATAATCAGATTTTGCAAAACCGGAGAGAAAAAAGAAACACACCAGTTGTGGGAGGTCTGTTTAGTCTCTCGACGAGCAGGAGCTCATCAAAAGGTTTTATTCACAGATGACATAGCACACATACATTAAAGATGACCACACCCACCCCTTCACTGACAGCAAACTTTCCCAGGTTCAGAAAAACACTCTGTCTGGACTTCACTCGGGAGCTTGTTGTGATAACAAAACTGCAGACTCACAAGGTCGACTTTCCCTGCGGCAGGAGCCGGTTAATAACACCAGATGGTTCCCAGACAAAATCATCTTCCATGCATCCAATACTGTATTTACCACGTTAAATGTGAATAAAGCTAATGAACTCTGTTTGAAAGAACAACACTATTAGGAAGTGAAGGTGAAAATCAGTTTTTTACCCAACACATACTATGGTATGATATTATCAAAAAAAAAAAGTCAAAGTCATTTATTGTCATTTTCTACCACATGTGCAGGACATACAGAGAAACGAAATTCAGTTTCAGCACAAACAATTCAAAGATCAGACATATGTGGGTAAGACGCATAACAAGAATTGGTGACTGCGGTCATTCGCAACATGAGTCGCGCTACCTTAATAGATAGATGAAAAGGGTGTTACATGAGGATAAGTGGGGGTAGGTAAAAAAAAGGCATAGCAGAGTTAGCCCCAGCGGGGAGTAACTATTATTTATATATTTTTAGGACACATACTATAGAATGATATTATTTTTAGAACCCATTCTATTGTATGAAATTTATATATTTTTAGGACCCATACCATAGTATGAAATTATTTATATATTTTTAGGACCCATACTATAGTATGATATTCTTTATACATTTTTAGGAGCCATACTATAGTTTGATATTATTTATACATTTTAGGACCCATACTATAGAATGAAATATTCATACATTTTCAAGACACACACTATAGTATGATATTTATACATTTTCAGGACACATAATACAGTATGATATTTATACATTTTTAAGACACATACAATGGTATGATATTTATACATTTTTAAGACACATACAATGGTATGATATTTATACATTTTCAGGACACATACTATTGTATGATATCTATCCATTTTCAGGACACATACTATAGTATGATATTATTTATATATTTTTAGGACACATACTATAGAATGATATTATTTTTAGAACCCATTCTATTGTATGAAATTTTTATATTTTTAGGACCCATACCATAGTATGAAATTATTTATACTTTTTTAGAACCCATACTATAGTATGAAATTATTTATATTTTTTTAGGATCCATACTATAGTATGATACTATTTATACATTTTTAGGACCCATACTATAGTATGAAATTATTCATACATTTTTAAGACACATACTATAGTATGATATTTATACATTTTAGGAAACATACTATAGTATAATATTATTTATACAATTTTTGAACACATACTATAGTATATTATTTATACATTTATAATTCCCATACTATATTATGATATTTATACATTTTTAGGACACATACTAGAGTCTTCATCTTCGTCTTCGTCTTCCTCCGCTTATCCGGGTCCGGGTCGCGGGGGCAGCATCCCAATTAGGGAGCTCCAGGCCGTCCTCTCCCCGGCCTTGTCCACCAGCTCCTCCGGCAGGACCCCAAGGCGTTCCCGGACCAGATTGGAGATGTAACCTCTCCAACGTGTCCTGGGTCGACCCGGGGGCCTTCTGCCGGCAGGACATGCCCGAAACACCTCCCCGGGGAGGGGTCCAGGAGGCATCCTGACCAGATGCCCAAACCACCTCAACTGGCTCCTTTCGATCCGGAGGAGCAGCGGTTCTACTCCGAGTCCCTCCCGAATGTCCGAGCTCCTCACCCTATCTCTAAGGCTGAGCCCGGCCACCCTACGGAGGAAACTCATTTCGGCCGCTTGTATCCGCGATCTCGTTCTTTCGGTCATTACCCAAAGCTCATGACCATAGGTGAGGATTGGGACGTAGATCGACCGGTAAATCGAGAGCCTGGCTTTCTGGCTCAGCTCCCTCTTCCCCACGACAGATCGGCTCAGCGTCCGCATCACTGCAGACGCCGAACCAATCCGCCTGTCGATCTCCCGATCCCTCCTACCCTCACTCGTGAACAAGACCCCGAGATACTTAAACTCCTCCACTTGAGGTAGGACCTCTCCCCCGACCCGGAGGTGGCAAGCCACCCTTTTCCGGTCGAGAACCATGGTCTCAGATTTGGAGGTGCTGATCCTCATCCCAGCCGCTTCACATTCGGCCGCGAACCTACCCAGCAAGAGCTGAAGGTCAGAGCTGGATGAAGCTAGGAGGACCACATCATCCGCAAAAAGCAGAGACGAGATTCTCCTGCCACCAATCTCGACACACTCCACACCACGGCTGCGTCTAGAAATTCTGTCCATAAAAGTGATGAACAGAACCGGTGACAAAGGGCAGCCCTGGCGGAGTCCAACCCTCACTGGGAACAGGTCCGACTTACTACCGGCTATGCGGACCAAACTCACGCTCCTCTGGTAAAGGGACTGAATGGCCCTTAACAGAAAGCTACCCATCCCATACTCCTGGAGCGCCCCCCACAGGGTGCCCCTGGGGACACGGTCATAAGCCTTCTCCAAATCCACAAAGCACATGTGGATTGGTTGGGCAAACTCCCATGCCCCCTCCATCACCCTTGCAAGGGTATAGAGCTGGTCCACAGTTCCACGGCCAGGACGAAAACCACATTGCTCCTCCTCTATCTGAGATTCAACTATCGATCGGACCCTCCTCTCCAGTACCTTGGCGTAGACCTTTCCAGGGAGGCTGAGGAGTGTGATCCCCCTATAGTTTGAACACACCCTCAGGTCACCCTTCTTAAAGATGGGGACCACCACCCCGGTCTGCCACTCCCTAGGAACTGCCCCCGATGACCACGCAATGTTGTAGAGACGTGTCAACCATGACAGCCCTACAACATCCATAGCCTTGAGATACCCAGGACGAACCTCATCCGCCCCCGGGGCTCCGCCGCTGTGTAGTTGTTTGACTATCTCAGCAACTTCTGCCCCCGAGATCGGACAGTCCATCCCCAGGCCTCCCAGCTCTGGTTCCTCCTCCGAATGCGCATTGGTGGGATTGAGGAGCTCCTCAAAGTATTCCTTCCACCGTCCGACTATAGCCTCAGTTGACGTCAGCAGCTCCCCATCCCCACTGTAAACAGTGTGAGCGAGTTGCTGCCTTCCTCTCCTGAGGCGCCGGACAGTTTGCCAGAACCTCTTTGGAGCCGATCGATAGTCTTTCTCCATGGCCTCACCAAACTCCTCCCACGCCCGAGATTTTGCCTCGGCAACTGCCACTGCTGCACCCCGCTTGGCTATCCGGTACCTGTCTGCTGCCTCCGGAGACCCACAGACCAGCCACGCCCTGTAGGCCTCCTTCTTCAGCCTGACGGCACCCCGAACCTCTGGTGTCCACCAGCGGGTACGGGGGTTGCCACCACGACTGGCACCGGCCACCTTACGACCACAGCTAGCAACAGCCGCCTCGACAATCGCAGAGTGGAACAAGGCCCACTCGGACTCAATGTCCCCCACTGCTCTCGGGACGTGGTCAAAGCTCTGCCGGAGGTGGGAGTTGAAGACGGTCTTGACAGGTTCTTCTGCCAGGCGTTCCCAGCAGACCCTCACTATGCATTTGGGTCTGCCAGGTCTACGCGGCATGTTCCCTTGCCATCTGATCCAACTCACCACAGGGTAGTGATCAGTTGACAGCTCCGCCCCTCTCTTCACTCGGGTGTCCAAAACATACGGCCGCAGGTCAGATGATACGACTACAAAATCTATCATCGACCTGTGACCTAGGCTGCCCTGGTACCAAGTGTACCGGTGGGCATCCTTATGTTCGAACATGGTGTTCGTTATGGCCAAACTGCGGCTTGCACAGAAGTCCAATAACAAAACACCGCTCGAGTTCAGATTAGGTGGGCCGTTCCTCCCAATCACACCCCTCCAGGTCAAGCTGTCATTGCCCACGTGAGCATTGAAGTCCACCAGCAGGACAATGGAGTCCCCTGATGGAGCACTATCTAGCACTCGTCCCAGGGACTCCAAAAAGGGTGGGTACTCTGAACTGATATTTGGCCCATAAGCACAAACAACAGTCAGGACCCGTTCCCCGACCCGAAGGCGCAAGGAAGCTACCCTCTTGTCCCCCGGGGTAAACCCCAACACACAGGCAGAGAGTCTCGGGGCTAACAAAAAGCCAACCCCAGCCCTCCGCCTCTCACCCGGAGCAACTCCAGCAAAGTAGAGTGTCCAACCCCTCTCCAGGTCTCGGGTTCCAGAGCCAATGCAATGTGTCGAGGTGAGTCCGACTATATCTAGCCGGTACCGCTCAACCTCTGCCACAAGCTCCGGCTCCTTCCCCGCCAGCGAGGTGATGTTCCATGTCCCAAAAACTAGTTTTCTTGTCCGGGGATTGGACCGCCAAGGCTCCCGCCTTGGTCTGCCACCCGCTTGCGTACTCCTCCTTGAACCGTCACCTTATCGTGGTGGAAGAGTTTGAGTGCCCTAATGATCCTAGGAGCTATGTTGTCTGGGGCACTTAGTGCCCCTGGTAGGGTCTCCCATGACAAATTGGTCTTAGGTGAAGGGTGAGACAAAGAACGGTTCGAAGGATCTTTCATGGCGGTTAAAACGAAGAGTCGGAGTACCCGGCCCGGAGGGTTACCGGGGTCCCACCCTGGAGCAAGGCCTGGGGTTGGGGCCCGTGAGCGAGCGCCTGGTGACCGGGCTTTCGCCCATGGGGCCCGGCCGGGCCCAGCCCGAACAGGATACATGGGCTCGTCCAACTGTGACCCACCACCCGCAGGAGGAACATGAAGGGTCCGGTGCAATGCGAATCGGGTGGCAGACCAAGGCGGGAGCCTTGGTGGTCCAATCCCCGGACACATACTAGAGTATGATATTATTTATGTATTTTTAGGACACATAGTATAGAACAATCTTATTTATACTTTTTTAGAACCCATGCTATATTATGAAATTTATATATTTTTAGGACCCATGCTATAGTATGAAATTATTTATATATTTTTAGGACCCATACTATAGTATGATATTATTTATATATTTTTAGGACCCATACTATAGTATGAAATGATTCATACATTTTTAAGACACACACTATAGTATGATATTTATACATTTTTAGGACACATACTATAGTATAATAATATTTATACATTTTACAAAACATACTATAGTATATTATTTATACATCTTTAAGCCCCATACTATAGTATGATATTAAACATTTTAGGACACATATTACAGTATGAAATTTATATATTTTTAGGACCCATACCATAGTATGAAATTATTTATATATTTTAGGACCCATACTATAGTATGATATTATTTATACATTTTTAGGAGCCATACTATAGTATGATATTATTTATATATTTTTAGGACCCATACTATAGTATGAAATTATTCATACATTTTCTAGACACATACTATAGTATGGTATTTATACATTTTCAGGACACATATTATAGTATGATATTTATACATTTTTAGGACACTTACAATGGTACTATATTTATACATTTTAAGCACACATACTATTGTATGATATCTATACATTTTCAGGACACATACTATAGTATGATATTATTTATACATTTTTAGAACCCATACTATAGTATGAAATTATTTATATTTTTTAGGATCCATATTATAGTATGATACTATTTATACATTTTTAGGACCCATACTATAGTATGATATTTATACATTTTCAGGACACATATTGTAGTGTGATATTATTTATAAATGTTTAGAACCCATACCATAGTAAAAAATTATTTATATATTTTTAGGTTCCATACTAAAGTATGATACTATTTATACTTTTTAGGACCCTTACTATAGCATGAAATTATTCATACATTTTTAAGACACATTTTATAGTGTGATATTTATATATTTTCAGGACACATACTATAGTATGATATTTCACATACCTTTTTAGGACCCATACTATAGTATGAAATTATTTGTACATTTTTAAGACACATACTGTAGTATGATATTTATACATTTTAGGACACATACTATAGTATAATATTATTTATACAATACCACTGCGAAGCTTAACTTCTCAATATGACCAGCATACAGGAAGTTTAGCACAGAAAATTATTAAAGACCCATCACACCCTCTTCATACTGTTTTCAAGTGGCTGCCCTCCAAATGCCGACTTCATGGCCATGCTGAAAAACACAGAGGAGAAGTTCATCTGTTCCCAGAGCTGTTCTTCGTCTTAATTCTCAGTGCAGATAGGGGGAGTGTGCATTACTTGTATGTGTGCGTGCATGTAGTTACATGTATGCATGTGTGTGTGTGTGTTTGTGTTTGTGTTTGTGTTTGTGTTTGTGTGTGTGTGTGTGTGTGTGTGTGTGTGTGTGTGTGTGTGTGTGTGTGTGTGTGTGTGTGTGTGTGTGTGTGTGTGTGTGTGTGTGTGTGTGTTTGGGACCAATTCTATAGTATGATATTATTTATATATTTTTAGGACCCATACTATAGTATGAAATTATTCATACATTTTCAAGACACATACTATAGTATGATATTTATACATTTTGTGGACACACATTATAGTGTGATATTATTTATACATTTTTAGAACCCATACTATAGAATGAAATTATTTATATATTTTTAGGACCCATACTATAGTATGATAGCATTTATACATTTTTAGGACCCATACTATAGTATGATATTTATACATTTTCAGGACAGATACTATAGTATGATATTTATACATTTTCAGGACAGATACTATAGTATGATATTTATACATTTTTAATCCCCATACTATAGTATGATATTTATACATTTTAGGACATATACTACAGTATGATATTAATTATAAATTTTTAGGACACATTCTATAGAATGATATTATTTATACATTATTAGAACCCATACTACAGTATGAAATTTATATATTTTTAGGACCCATACTATAGTATGAAATTATTTATACATTTTTAAGACACATACTATAGTATGATATTTATACATTTTAGGACATATACTACAGTATGATATTAATTATAAATTTTTAGGACACATTCTATAGAATGATATTATTTATACATTATTAGAACCCATACTACAGTATGAAATTTATATATTTTTAGGACCCATACTATAGTATGAAATTATTTATACATTTTTAAGACACATACTATATTATGATATTTATGCATTTTAGGACACATACTATAGTATAATATTATTTATACAATTTTTGAACACATACTATAGTATAATAAATATACATTTTTAATTCCCATACTATAGTATTATATTTATACATTTTTAGGACACATATTATTGTATGAAATTTATATATTTTTAGGACCCAAACTGTAACTGCTGTTGCTGTTTATTTCTTCATTTATTCATTTTCCCATTTGTAAGACACTGGGTTGGTTGTGTTTCCTGTAATTTTATTTTGAAAGCTACATGAGCTGCTCTGCCAGCCACACCCTTAATTTGATGACTACAAGCCAGGTGTGAGGAACACACACCGCCTGGATGAAGTGCTGGCAAGCAGACAGCTAATGGACTGAAAACATTCAATTTTTTGCTAAAGGTCTAACTAGAGAAAGGACTTAAAGAAGGACAGATGGATTTCCTTTGTGTTTTAAGCAAAACAGCCAACGAGGTATTTATTTGTCTTTATTTTGTTGCACATTATTGTATATGTTTTAATTGGACTATCCTGTATTTAGTTTCACGGTTTAAGGGAGGTCTGAAGAAAGGAGGACAGAAGAGGTCCACAATGAAAGGACGTCCAATAAACCCGTAAAGAAATCACTTGCGTCTGTGTTGCTTGGAGGGAATCACAGTGAAACTCGCCTGTTGTCAGCAAACGCAGTGAAGCATCAAGGACCAGCTGATCTTCATCTCTTGGACAACAGTGCAAGGACTGGCAGATAAGTGGCCTATTCACACATAATTAAAGAAGCCAATAAAGACTTTTGGTGGAAGACTCTTTTGCAACAAGAAACTTGGTTGATGAAAAGATTGCTGATTCAAATTGATGTTACCAGTTATTTGTTGAGTACATATTGAACTGAAACTTGTTTTTAATGTTGCATGTTTTCCAAAGGTCAAAAGAAAATGTAATTTGTTACATATTTAATACTTGAAAGGTAAAGGTGTTTCAGTGGAGTGTACCAACTGAGTTCCACATTGGATGTTTGAAATTCTAAGCACGTTTATTCATTTCAAAATCAACATTTCCTAGTTAGACAATTGTTCAGCCATGTCAGAAAGAAATGAGCCTGCAGATGAGGAGGAAGAAGGTGCAGAGCCACTGCGAGAGGAAGAGCAGCTGCTCAGAAGTGGGGCATGCCAACGTACTCTAACAGAGAAGGGCAAGGCACTACAAGAAGAGAAAATTAAAGCTCTTGCACAAAGATTCAACTACATTTACAAAAAAAGGAAAGCACACGTTAAATTCTTTAAACATTCGTCAAAACAGTCCTCAGAGCCTTTATCAGAGGGTCTACTTAATGATATCTTGGGGGAGGTTAAAGGGCTTTGTGCAGACATCCAGCGTGTTTATGAAGATCTGCGTAAACTCTCAACTCCAGCAAGAAACACGGAGAAGAGTAGATTTGTGTGTGGAGATTTCAAACGTCATCCTTTCTAAAGTTTCACATCACCTGGAAGGACAAGCGCAGGAAGAGGATCAGGTTTGGCCAGAAGCTGGCTCTTTTTGGAGCACAAGCAAAAGTGAAACCGAATCCATCACCTCCGTCATGAAGAGCGCCACCTCTGAGCATTCAAAAACTTCTTCAGTAAAGAGGCAAGAAGCGGCTGCGGACGCTGCTGCAAGCCAAGCTGTTCTAAAAGTGTTAAAGGAACAAGAAAGAGAACAACTGGAATTACAGCGCCTGGAAGCAGAAGCCAAGAAGAGGATAGCAGCTCAAGAGGCAGCAGCTAAACAGTGGCGCTTAGAGCAAGAGGAAGAAGAGGTGAGGAGGAGAAAAAAGAAAGAAGAGGAAGAAGCTAAAATGACAGCTAAATTAGAAGAACACACGGCTCTACAAATGGCTCTAGAAGAGAAGCGAAGGAGAATCAACCATCTAGAAACCATGAAAGAGCTCAGCGCTGCACAGGCAAGAATGCAGGTATACGATCAAGGATCTGACATTAAGAAAGGGGTCAAGCGACCTATAAGCCATAAGATGGCAGTACATGTTAAGCCATCAAGTCAAACAAGCTGTCAACAATCATCTATACCCCTTGTTCCACAACAACCTCTGAGTTCTTCCTCAAACCAGGACACTGCAGATTTAGTTAAGCTACTTGCAGATGCTTTAAATACAAACAGAATTCCACTACCCGAACCTTCAATATTCAGCGGGGATCCGTTGAAATACAGTGATTGGAAGCTGTCATTCCAAACCTTGATTGATCAAAAGAATATTCAGAATAAAGAAAAGATATACTACCTTCGTAAATATGTTGGTGGACAAGTTAAAAACGCACTAGATGGTTATTTCCTGCTGGGAACCGAGTCTGCCTATGTTTCAGCGTGAAAACAGAAAGATTCTGGCAAAGTTACCTGATTGGTTAACTTCAAGATGGAACCGAAAAGTGATGGAAATGGAAGAGGAGAATGGCCAATTCACTTCTTTCAGTCAGTTTGTAAGATTTCTGACCAGAGAATCAAAAAGACTTTGGAAACATCAAAAGGTATGAACTTCACCACTTCTGTGATGCAAGTACTGTAGGTTATGGTGTATGTACTTACCTCAGAGCTATCAACGAATTCAATGATATCCATTGCGCTTTAGTAATGGGGAAGTCCAGAGTTTCACCAAGTAAAGTTACAACAATGCCGAGACTGGAACTCTCAACAGCAGTCGTTGCAGTTCGAGTCAGTGACATGCTTCGGAAGGAACTGAAAATTGAAGACCTGAAGGAATACTTCTGGACAGACTCCACAATTGTCTTGGGTTACGTAAGAAACGATGCCAGAAGATTTCAAGTATTTGTCGCAAATTGCATACAAAGAATCAAGTCAAGTACAAAAGCTGAGCAATGGGCCTACATTCCATCTGAGGATAACCCAGCAGATCATGCTTCTTGAGGACTGATGGCAAAAGAACTAAGGAAATCCAACTGGTTCTCAGGACCAACATTTATCTGGCAAAATGAACTACCTGCTTCTAAATACAAGATAGAAGAAGTACACGATGATGATCCTGAACTCCGCAGGGCTTCAGTGTTTCACACAAAGGCAAAGGAGAGCAGATCACTTTTAGAGCGCTTTGAGAAGTTCTCTTGACTGGTCAAGATTAGTGAAAGCTGTTGCCAGATTGAAGAGAGGAGTCGCGGAACACAAAAGGTTGAAACAAAGAACCAGTGAGGGTACAAGCTTGGAGGAAAGAAAATACGCAGAAATTGCTATTGTCAAGCTGGTTCAAAGGGAAGCATTTCCAGATGAGATACAAAGCTTAAAGGCAAAAGAAGGTGTGGTTAAAACCAAGTACAGCAAGCTGAAAAGGTTATATCCCACCTTGGATGAAGATGGAGTTTTGAGAGGAGGACGTTTAAATCAATCAGCATTACATCCTCACTTAAAACATCCAGTAATACTTCCTAAGAACAGCCATATATCCTATCTGCTTGTCAAGCATTTTCATGAAAGGATTCATCATCAGGGACGTGGAATGACCGTAAATGAGCTCAGAGCGAATGGATGGTGGATCCTAGGAAGCACCGTTGTATCAACGGTGGATAAAGCAGGGGGCGGGGCTTAAACGCGCATTCTAACCCCCAAATTCCACTACCTCCGCTCCGCTCCGGTCCGCCCCCGCCCTCCGCTGCCGCTCGCTTCCGAACTCAATTTTTACTGGTACCCGCTCTACAACGGCTCCGCTCCGGTGCGGAGACCTGAGGTGGGCAAATAAGCATGTGCGGGATTTTCGAGATCTTGCGATACAGTCCGAGCAATAAACGCGGAAGTTAGATCCAAACACCCGTTGTGTGGGAGAAGCATCGGCATGAACTGTTTAATCTGTCCATCATGTGTGTTGAGAGATCAGCAGTGTTTGGATCAACAAAGTGTGACTACTTTGATAATGGAAACTGTATTTATGGCTTACTTTTGTGCATTTAAACTTCAGCCGCCATTGATAGTTGTTAAAAGTTGTTAAACCTGTGCATATGAAACAAAAAACGCCTTTTGTTTATCGATTTATTGTGAAAAACGGAAATTGTGCCCGCTCTTTTTCCTGTTGGGCGGTTGTGATTTCTGTCCATTTACTGCGGAGGTGCTCCGGCGTCCGGCGAAAATAGGATCGATTCTATTTTTGCCGGACGCCGGAACAGAGGGCGGCGCACGGCGCTGCACTGCCGGAGCACGGCCGCAGTAGTGGAATTGCTCTGATTGACTACAACGGGACCGATTTTGCTCCGGCGTTCGTGTCGGAGCGGAGCGGAGCAGAGGTAGTGGAATTTGGGGGTAAGAGCATGGAGCGCACGCACATCAAAATGAAAGGGCAAGGTGAGCAAAGATGATGAATAACTGTATAGAAATAACGGAGAACAGATATATGAGTGGAGAGAATATCTTATTTGGAAAAAAAATTGCAGGTGAAGTAACATTTCAGGAGCGAATAAGAAGGGGGCGTTCCCATTTTGGAGTGGGCGTTCCCGTGTACAAACCTTTCAGCGGCTGGCCGGATGTTGCAGATGAGGAGCCAGCAGGAGGACCTTGTTGTGGCTACCTTCTGGATGGAAGTTTTGGTAAAGGGAGAACACAGGCGGCTGTGACCTCTGACCCTGCTGTGGACAGAGACATTTCCCAGCATGACATTCTAGCAGAGGTGTGACCAAGTCACCACTTTGCAAGTCACAAATAAGTCACAAGTCTTTCCAGTCAAGTCTCGAGTCAAGTCCAAGTCGAGTCCAAGTCCTTAACTTTGAATTTTCAAGTCATAATCAAGTCATCTGTCCAACTTCAATTTAATGACAATGATGATGAGTAAATTCCAGAAATAAAACTTAATTTATTCTCTCAAACAGCAGAAAGTGAAACAGATCATAAAGTGCTGCTGCATTCAGCAGAACAAGATCTAACCCAGAACCAAGAATGATTCATGATTTTTGTCCACATCGGGCCTCTTTTGGGCTAAAGTATCAAATATGCTCAAGTCATCATCAAGTCAACAGATGCAAGTCGATTCAAGTTGCAAGTCATGGGCATTCAAGTGCGAGTCAAGTCATAAGTCTTTATAGATTTTATCAAGTCAAGTCAGAAGTCATTAAAATAATGACTCAAGTCTGACTCGAGTCCAAGTCTTGTGGCTCAAGTCCACACCTCTGCGTTCTAGCACAGGTTCTGTAACCCATCCGGTTTCTTCAGGACTTAACAGAAGCAGTGGTGAAACCTGTGAAGAACTTGAGCCACAAAGAGGAACCAAAACCACCTGGTTCTGTTCAGACGCAGCTGCTGCTCAGTCATCTAGTCTGATGTGAGATTTTCTGGCCTGTGTTTGAATAGCGCCTTCTTAGGGTTCTACAACCCCCCAAGGCTCTTCAGTCATTCATCCATTCACACACTGGTGGTGATGAGCTACGATGTAGCCACAGCTGTCCTGAGGTGCACCTACAGGGCCGAGGCCTGCAGAACACAGGTGTCCCCAGTCGCTCCGACCACCACCAGCAGGTGAGGGGGTAAGTGTCTTGCCCAAGGACACTACAGCAGCATTCTCTGTCTGGAGCTGGGATTGAACCGACAACCTTCTGATTACGAGCCACCCAGCTCTACCTCCTGAGCTGCTGCTGCTCCACAAAGTGGCCAAAAGTACCTTATGAACATTCTGCATTTACATAGCCAGTTGATCAGTAGCATTACAGGTAACCATGGCAACTGAGATGTATGAAAAGGCCATTTCCCTGACGCCAACATCTAGGTGTTTATAGAGAGTACATCAGGAGGTAGAACGGGTTGTAGGATCAATCCCGTCTCGCTGCAGGGGCCTGCTGTTGTGCCCTTGGGCCAGACACCACCCCACCCACTGGTGGTGTACAGCAGCCTCACCTGTCAGTGAGCCCCAGGGCAGCTGCAGCTATGATGTAGCTCATCCCCACTAGGGGGTGCATGACTGTTGTACAGCACCTTGGGGGGAAGTTCTACAGGCCACACAAGGGTCACCCTCTCACCACTGCTGCACCAGTCAGGTCCACACTTTCTCCCACGACTTGAGCAGCCGATGGTACTGATTATTGATCCTGATAGCTGATTATTGATCCTGATAGCTGATGGCACTGATTATTGATCCTGATACCTGATTATTGATCCTGATACCTGATTATTGATCCTGATAGCTGATTATTGATCCTGATAACTGATGGCACTGATTATTGATCCTGATAGCTGATTATTGATCCTGATAGCTGACTATTGATCCTGAAAGCTGATGATACTGATTATTGATCCTGATAACTGATGGTACTGATTATTGGCCAACTGATGGTACTGAGTGTTAGCTAACTGATGGTACTGATTATTGATCCTGTTAGCTGATGGCACTGATTATTGATCCTGATAGCTGATTATTGATCCTGATAACTGGTGGTACTGATTATTGATCCTGATAGCTGACGATACTGAGTGTTAGCTAACTGATGGTACTGATTATTGATCCTGATAGCTGATTATTGATCCTGATAACTGATGGTACTGATTATTGATCCTGATAGCTGACGATACTGAGTGTTAGCTAACTGATGGTACTGATTATTGATCCTGATAACTGATGGTACTGATTGTTAGCTAACTGATGGTACTGATTATTGATCCTGATAACTGATGGTACTGATTGTTAGCTAACTGATGGTACTGATTATTGATCCTGTTAGCTGATGGCACTGATTATTGATCCTGATAGCTGATTATTGATCCTGATAACTGATGGTACTGATTATTGATCCTGATAGCTGATTATTGATCCTGATAGCTGATGGCACTGATTATTGATCCTGATAGCTGATTATTGATCCTGATAACTGATGGCACTGATTATTGATCCTGATAACTGATGGAACGGATTACTGATCCTGATAGCTGATGGAACTGACTATTGATCCTGATAGCTGATGGCACGGATTATTGATCCTGATAGCTGATGGTAGTGATTATTGATCCTGATAATTGATTGTACCGATTACTGATCCTGATAGCTGATGCCATTGATTATTGATCCTGATGGTACTATTGATCCTGATAACTGATGGTACCAGTTATTTATCCTGATAGCTGATGGTACCAGTTATTGATCCTGATATCTGATGGCATTGATCATTGATCCTAATGGTACTATTGATCCTGATAGCTGATGGTACTGATTATTGATCCTGATAACTGATAGTACTGATTATTGATCCTGATAGCTGATGGCATTGATTATTGACCCTGATGGTACTGATTATTGATCCTGATAGCTGATGGCACTGATTATTTATCCTGATGGTACTGATTATTGATCCTGATAGCTGAAGGTAGTGATTATTGATCCTGACAGCTGATGGCATTGGTGATTGATCCTGATAACTGATGGTACTGATTATTGATCCTGATAACTGATGACACTGATTATTGATCCTGTTAACTGATGGTACTGATTATTGATCCTGATAACTGATACTGATTATTGATCCTGATGGCATTGATTATTGATCCTGTTAACTGATGGTACTGATTATTGATCCTGATAACTGATATTGATTATTGATCCTGATAACTGATGGTACTGACCATTGATCCTGATACACAAACTCTTTTCATTTTTCAAGTAAAATCCCAACTTAAAAGCTTTAAATGGAAACCATCCAGTGTCAGGAGGGCATGAAACATCTTCCTACAGTCGGTTTAATACACCAGCCGAGAAACGAGTCCAAGTTCAGGTCAGAGTTTATTTCTGCAGGAACTGGTTCCAACCATGACAACAAAGCAGTGATGGTTGAGGACTCCTCCTACTGACCACTGCTGCTGGCCTCCACCTTCAGGTCTTTGGCGATGAGGGCGGAGGTGACTGGGTGCATGGCCGCCCGATGAGCCTTGAACACCTGGACAGCTTCTTCTTTGTATTTGTCAAAGTGAAAGACCTCCCTGAGAAGACACAAAGCTCCAGTCAGATGGTTTCAGCAGTGTGCAGAGATCCGGGTCCACCTACACACCTGAAGAGAGGCCGGGTGAACTTCATCCTGCCCTGCTCGGTCGCCATCTTTAGCGCCAGAGGAACAGCTTCCTCCCATTTGGACCGAACACACAACTTCAACCATCTGAAAAACAGCAGCCAATCAGTACACGGCCTCACAAAGAGAGGGAGGAGCTTCAGCAAAAGCAGCCAACTGTTCACCTGAAGCAGATTTCTGAGTTCTTAAAGGCATTGAGGTTGTAGACCTCCTGCATCTTCTTCACATGAGTCAGAGGGAGGGGGTCCTGAAACAAGCCAAACACCAGTTGGGTTGGGCCCAAAACCTTTGCTGTAATTGAGCCCGATGGAAGGGTCTGACCTCCAAGTCTTATTCTATGAACCTTCTACAAGCCGCTACAGACGCTCCACCACCGATCCCAATCAAACGGATCAGCCACAAGGTTCTACATCCCTGCAGCATGACTCAACCCGAAGCTCAGAGCTGGAGGAGCTCCTGGATGAGGGCAGCAGCAACGCCTCAGTCTGAAGGAATGTTGCTGCTGCCACCAACCATCCAGCAGATCTAAAACATCCGAGCTCTCACACCAAACGCACTAAAGTTGTGACGTTTCTCTGCCTTTTCCCACGGAAATGGACGGGTTTTGGTTGGTGGCCGAAGCCATGCTTCTGCACATTTTCTATGATTTCACTTCTGGCGGATTCTTCTTTGTTGGCGTCTGTCAATTTCTTACAGTCGACGGCCCGGGCACCAACACTAGGAGTCTGATTTTAAAGTTCTGAATCATTCCGGGAAACCTGACAATTAGTCCCAGTTCCAATCGCGGCTCAACCCTAAACATCAGTCAGTCCAGGTGCACAGGACACCCCACCCTACCCTACCCCCTGGAGCAGCAGCGACAGGAACTCGATCAGCTGATGGGACGACAGCGCGGCCGCGTCCGACTCCTGGAAGCTGCTCAGGTCCTGCTCTTTGGCCTGAAGGGCAACAAAAACTAGACTCTGAATCCAGAACACCAACTAGAGAAGATCCAGACCAGGACCAGTTCTCACCTGGAGCCACCTCTGACTCAGAGCGATGCAGGTGTCGGCCAGCGTTGTATCATACCTGCAACACAACAACCAATCAGAAGAAAGCTCTAACAGACCACACGGGGGTCTACCCAGATACACCTACTGAGGTTGGACAGGTGGCATCCCAGGAGTAAACATCCAGGCATTCCAGTCCACTTGGTTCAGAACATCCACCTGAGAGAAAGTGTGTTAGGTCACTACCATGGACTGCATTCTGAGTCACCTGAGTCCAGGTGTTCCTCACCTTATCCTTAAAGTAGGAGAAAAGGTAGTTCTTCCAGTCATCCGTGGTGACGCTGCTGTAGGCGAAGAGCTGAATGTAGGACTTCACAAAACCCATGAAGACCTCTGGGAGAGACGACCAGTAGGTGCATCAGCTCAGGATCCAGAACAGGTGTGAACAGGAATGTAAGGATTTACCTGGTCCTCCCATAAGCTCCTCCAGGTGGTACAGCAGAGCAAAGCCCTTCTCATACGGGACCGAGGAGAAGGCGTCATCTGGATCCACGTCCTGCAGACTGGGGACCAGGTTGGTCAAAGGGTTGTTGGCTCCAAAAGTGTTCACCTGAAGATGTAATGCACAGGTGAGGCAACAGGTGAGGGAACCAAATCACAGAATCTGAAGCAGGTTCTCACCGAGTCCTGCAGCTCCTTCCAGCCCCCCATGGCTTTAAACTGTCTGAAGGGTTCCCCTTCCATACACCTGCCTATCATCCTCTCCAGGTAGACCGTGTGACCCTCGTTCAGCCTGAAGGGACAGGAACACCTGGATGTGAGACCGGACCGGTGGGTCGGAGCAGAACTCACGTTTGGTAAGGTACCAGAAGTGTTCCCAGGTCTTGTTTGTCACCAGGTTGCCGGTCCAGCTGTGGGAGATCTCGTGGGCGATCACCTGAGAGACACGACAACAGACATGAACACACCTGTAACAGGTGATGCTGCAGGTGAGGGGGCGGGGCCAGGGGTTCTACTCACGTTAGACAGAGACCTGTCTCCAGCCTGAGAAGAGAGACAGGAAACAGCTGATCAACAGCATGGTCACATGAGTCAGCAACAGGTGAGCTCAAGGTGTGTGTTTACCAGCAGAGTGGGCGTGGCAAAAGTGAGACAGGGGTTCTCCATGCCCCCGTATGGAAAGGAGGGGGGCAGAACCAGGATGTCGTACTGACCCCACACATACGGCCCGGCCAGGTCCTCTGCTGTCTTCAGCATGGTCTCCGTCTAACGGACAAGTGGACACCAGGACAGGTGAGTCCATCAGGTAAGTGACAGGAACAGAAAGGAACGGTTGCCATTAAGGGTGCAACGGATCATCGTCATCTCTACGGTTCGGCGTGCACGCGGTTGGAGGGTGGCTCACGTGGAGGACGGAGGCGCTACCTGTTCCGTCCAAAGGAGAAACGCACAGCGGTGGTCATGGCGGCGGAGGAGAGACACCTGCATCGTCTAGGTGGCGTGTTCGGGAGCGTTTAGGCTCCCCTGTAAAACACAACAATGATACCGACGGTAACCTGAGCCTGACCCGCGCCGCACTCACACCTGTGAAAGCAGGGAGGGGCTTGAACACAAACACGGTGGGACCTGTAACTGCTGTTGGACAAACCTGTTAAAGAGGACCAACGAAAAATAAACAGCGAGGAGAGACCGTCACCTTGTAGGGCAAGCCGTTTTAACATTTAATCAGCAATCAGACCTCTGAAACTCCTGCCTTTAGTCTGCTGATCCGAACGACGAACCGATCCGTGACTGAGAACCGTGATACGATCCGAACCGTGCCACTTTTGATCCGTCGCACCACTAGTTGCCATGGTGACGCACCTCAGAAAACTCAAACGCTGCTTTATCCACAAACTCCTTCTCACACCAGACTCTGGACCTCGGGCCAATCTGCCTGTCAACCAATCAGAGGACAGATGCTAGCACCTGCATAGGTGGCCAGGTTAAGTCAGAAAATCGGTGAGACGGACACTACCTGCTCTCCAGAGCTCCAACCACGATGGCGATCAGGTAGGAAGGCATGGGTACCTGAGGACAGGGGTCAGGCAGAAAAACCAGTCACACCTGAGGTCAGGTGCGGTTATCTTTAGGGAGAAGACACCTACTGGCTGTCTGAACTTGTAGATGATCCGACCACTGTCCTGAGGATCTACCTTCTGCCCGTCTCTCACAGCACTCATCACCGCCACCAAGTCCTTGGGGACAGACACCTGGGGGACAAGTGAAGAGACCAACCTGAGACACACTTCAAACTACAGATGTGTCGCACCTGAGGAGGTTGGTTACCTGGGCGTAGTAGGTGTGTTTGATGGAAGGACTGTCCTGACAGGGGATCATGCTCCTGCAGTGGTGCGCCTGTCAGACGAAACGCAGGGCACAGCTGAGTATGATCAGAGGACTGTAGCAGGCTCAAACGAGGACAACTGGACTTCTGTCTCTTAAGACATTTTGCTTTGTCACTTCTAACGGGAACACGTGGAGTTCCCTCGTTAACCTGGAGCCGTCATCCAGCCAAGGACCTGGATGACGGAGGAGCTTCAGCAGCAGACCCATCAGAGGACGTCCTGGTCTGACTGGTTTCTTCATATGAACTCAAACAGCAACGTGCTGTACTTTAGTCAGCGAGACGAAACTGGTTCAGAAACAGGAAGTGATGCAAACAGCAAAATCTCCAAAGTTTCTAAACATCAGAACAGAGGAAGGAAGCAGGTCTTGCACCATGTGCTGTCCATCTGGCACCTTTCTAGCAGAAATACCAGCGTCCATCAGCTCATCCAGGTGAACCCTACCTGGAAACTACTAGTCAGGCTGCTCAGGTGCTGCTGCAGAGCCCCATCACCTCTACAGGGGGCAGTGTTGGAACGCATCGTGTGTTTTTAAACCCTCACTGAGTTCTGACAGGTGAGTCACCTGACACTGGCTGAACAGGTATGGCTGTTCCTTCCCGGCGGTCTGCTCAGGTGAGAGCCACTGCAGTGCCGATGCTGATGGAGACGTTTGGTAGGTGACCTCCACGATGACATGCTGGCCCCTGATTGGTCCAGACAGACATGCTGGTTATGTTCAACAAACAGTGGGAAAAGTTGGCAAACAGGAGCTCAGGTTACCTGGACAGGTCAAAGGGCAGCGTGATGTCCAGTGGTGTCCCCTTGAAGCTGTGCTTGTCTCCCAGAGCAAAGCGGGCTGGCTGCTGGTTGACAGACACAGTCTTGATGTTCAGGTCTCTGGTGTCCAAAGTCTGCAGCGAGTAGAAGATGTTTCATCACACCTGTTGAGTCAGCGCTACCTGCTGCTGATAAGACTCTGTCCCCCGTCCTACGGGACAAGGTCCACATGCCAACACTGCTCCAGAAACGCCTACACTAAATGTTTACTGACCTGTTTACCACCAAGTGTTCTGGAAATGACCTGAGAACAGGCGCCCACGACAGGTAACCACACCTGTCTGTAGGGCTGGACCAAATGATCCCATATGGGTTAGGGTTAGAGGACAGAACTCAAAGTATCAAATCTTAACATTTCTCTGCTTTTAAATGAAAGACCAGACCTTAAGTTCTGCGTTTGACTGGAGTTAGATCCAGCTGCCCGTCTGCGCTGCCTATCCAGGACCGCTGCTAGTGAGACAGTAGTCTACATTACTTCACTACCGCTACAACTCCCTTTAAGGAGTTAGCTGGCTGCACTAGCCGGGCTGCAGCTAGATACCGGACCAGCACCAGAACGCAGGAACTCATCACATCTTCACTGGCTTCCAGTTCCTTTCAGAGTTTGATTTGGAGTCTCTGCAGGGCTGTGCTCCAAGCTATCGGTCTGACTTCCTCACTCGTTACAACCCTTCACTACACTCGCCATCACAGCGACTGACTAGTCGCTCCACAGGTGCACTACTCGACTAGAGGCCGGCCTTTCTTGGCCCTTATGGAAGGATCTTTGCTTCTGCGTCTGATGTGAACGAAGGCTTAAGCCTATACCTGTTCTCCAGCTCCGCGAGGGGGAGACACGCCCGGACAGAGACCTCGCCACCTCTAAACCCACGTTTGCCGTCACTTATGTCCACGAATAAAACGCTTGCTGCGTACTTTCACTCCTCCAGTAACTGGTAGAGGAAACAATCGTATTTTTAGAGCTTTAGCATGAAGTATTCTTCAGCTGCTCCATCTCTGCCGCTAGATATCCTCGGCTCTCTGTGTTTTTGAGCAGTGGCGGTGCTGTAGACGTCAGCAGCGTCCTGACCAACCACAAGCTTGCGTTCTTCATCTCACCTGATGGATATTTAGAAAAGTGGGCTCTACTCCGCCCGTCCTGGTGAGCCTGCTGGAGAGCCCTAGCAAGGACGGATAACGGCGTAGCGTGTCTCCATACTGAAGAGCTGGGCATCGATTCAAATTTCAGGAATCAACTTGATTCTGAAGAATTAGAATCCATTATCTCGATCTGATTGGATCGCCAAATAAATGAAATATTGGCCATTTAAAAAGGCTGATTGGCCCAATCCTTCAGTCCAAATGGTGATGTCACAAACATGCTGTCACCAGAATTAGAACCAGGTCCAGGTCAGCCCCAGAGGAAGGGAGACGTGTCAATAACTCCATCAGTGGACTGCTATGGGAACACGAACCTAGGGCATTATTAAAAATAACACATTAAGAGTTCATCCAACAGCTGTAGCTGCACACACACACACACACGTGTGTGTTTTATATTTACACTGGACTCACTCAAAACTAAAGCTTTCTAGCCATATTGGTCAGATATTTCTCTCCAGGGTTGACGTTCCAAGGTCCGAGACAAGATCCCCGTCTGGACCACAGATGGTTGGGACAATACTTATTTAATTATGTGGCACTTTTCGACCTCCATACTTCACGCGTCTGCCGTTTTTATGGCTTTTTTATGCATTCGTGCTACGTCTGTCATCATTAGCAGTGTTTTCTACGTGCACCAAGTCCCGAACACGGTGAGGGAGCTTCGGAAGGGCGTGTGGAACGCTTTAGCTCCTTTAACTTTGTCCATGTGCAGCACAGACTCTCTGTTGCTCCGCGCAGCAGCGCCACTCTTCCTGACTGGATGAGAGAATATCTTCATCAGTCGGCCATTACCAGACAAAGAGAGTCAACAACGACCAGGCCTGTCTTCCCCTCTAACATTGGCCCCATGTGTGCTGGGTTAGGGCTTTTAGAGCTTTTAAAGCTCTAAAAACTCAGAATATAAACACCAATAGTGTTGCTCAGACTACTGAAGTTACACATCTGCACCATTTTCTGGTGTAAAGCAGGAACTTCATGAGGGATCATATCTGCAGGTGAGTGGCCGAGCCAGGTGGAGGTGCGGCTGCCTCACCTGGAGACCAGTGCAGCCACGTAGTAACCTGCTGACAACGTTTTTCAGCGTAGCCATCAGCCACAGCTGGTTCTACATGAATGTGGAGCAGAGTTTAACCTGAAGATGGAGACAGAATTACGGTTTTGGGCTGAATTATTACATTTAATGTAAGATGCACCAAACTGCCACACTAATGATTACACACGTGTGCAGCACCATTACACACTCATCTGTGCAGGTTATCAGCAACACAGGTTCATCCAGAGGTCACTGGCCCTTTAAGCAATAAAGTAGATTTAATGTGTTTGTAGATAATTTCACACGCTCTTTACATCATTTGGTGATGAATTCATCCGTCCATTCTCCTCCGCTTATCTGGAGTCCGGTCGCCGGGCAACAGCCCAGACTTCCCTCTGCCCAGCCACTTGGGCCAGCTCCTCCGGGGAATCCCAAGGCGTTCCCTGGCCCGCTGAGAGACATAGTCCCTCCAGCGTGTCCCGGGTCTCCCTTTGGACCTCCTCCTGGTTGGACGTGCCCGGAAAAGCTCCCCTTGTTTTAAAATTAACGTGTCCCTGGTGGATAAATTACTTCAAAACACAAACATGTGCGGAGCCGTTTGGGAGTCGGTTAATTTTAGTGAGCCAGCGGTTCTCTTACGAGCCGCGGTTCCCACCACTACGACGCGGTTCCCACCACTACGACGCGGTTCCCACCACTACGACGCGGTTCCCACCACTACGACGCGGTTCCCACCACTACGACGCGGTTCCCACCACTACGACGCGGTTCCCACCACTACGACGCGGTTCCCACCACTACGACCGGTGAGCACGTGTAGACGTCGGTCAGGAATCCTGGAGCTCGCTCACGACTCATCTCTGGATGGAAGAAACCAAATCATTCTTCATTCCATTCAATCCTAGTGAGGCTGCCCATTTCCGGTGGAGTAGCCCAGGAGGTAAATGGAAGGTTGCAGGTTCGATTCCAGCTTTGAGTTAGGGTAGCCCACCTTACCTGCCGGTGGTGGTCGGAGGGACCGGGTGCGCCTGTGTTCAGCTGCCTCACGCCCTCAGCGCGCCCCTGGGCAGCTGTGGCTACACTGTAGCTCATTCACCCTGTCACAGGGTGTGAATGGGTGAATGTTACACTTATGTAGAGCGCTTTGGAGTCCTCTGGCTCTGAAAGGCTCTACAAGTGCGGCTCATTTCAGATCCGTCCCACAGAGGCGGTTTAGCGACGCTGTCACCGGACTTTACCGAACAAAGTTAAACACCGGCTCATGTCCGAGCCGACCAGACACCCGCGGTTTGTCACAGCCGAGCCGCCGTCGGTCGGCTGTAGATCAGAACCAGAACCGAACTAAAGTGTGGGGTAAACTGACAGACCGGACTCCGGGTAACTTTGAGCGGCTTTAGGGTTAGCTCCAGGCTAACAGAACCGGTACCGCAGGTGACCGGAGGTCCGTTACGTTACCAGAACAGAGAAGCGGTCCTCGAGTGCTTCCACCGTCAACTGCACTTTTCCTCTGATCACGCGCTCATCGAAGTCCACGTGCAGGAACAGGTTCAGGTGTTTGGTGGAACACCTGGAGAAACAGGTGAAGGAGCAGGGGTCCATCATTCCGATGTGTCCGACGGCAGCGAGAGACTGAAGACAGACTCGCCGCCGCAACACTACCGGAGAGCGCTGCGTCACCCCAGCATCCGGGCCGACCCTTCCACAATAAAACAGGCGAAAATCCATAGACCCCACGTGACCGCTACTGCCTAGGGCGTTAATGAGCGGTGGCGCCGCCATCTTGGATCGGTCGAGCTCCCAGTCTTTGACAGAGGTGTTGAAGTGTCAGCGTGTTAAATCAACCGTAACACCTTAAACTCTGAACAAGTGTCACGCATGCAGCTCCGATGCAGGACACATGTTTTAGCGTTTTTAATAACAGTGGCTTTGCTGTGGGTGCATATGTGACTCTGGTCCAGAGCTCATGTCAAAACTTATAGAAACAGTTCATCCGAAAAAATCAGTCAAACAATGAGACTCTAAATTATCAAAAATATTCATGCAACAGGTGTAAGAGATCTGTGGCAGGTATAATTAACCCTCTGGAGTCAATCCACGCGTTATGGTGCGCTTTCACATTGCTCCTGTTATTATGCAACCAGAAAACCACTTAGCATTATGATTACAGGTTGTTTTGACAAAGGAGGCTTTAAGCTAAATAAAAGTTGTGATTTAACATGTATATCCAAGTAAAAGTGGGAAATTTAAGGTAAAGAATTCATGCCAAGATAAAGGTGCTTTTGCGCATTTGATCTGTGGCAGATGTAGAGCGAATTTCTGCCAATGGCGTTCTCTGTCAGATCTTGCTGCTTTTCACTGTAAGCTAGGACTCGAGAGTCAGAAAAAACAAGACCAAGCTATATCTATAGGCTGAGATACAAACCCAGTCACCCAGTCACAGAATCACTCACAATTGGTTCACCAAATGACAAAATCATGCGTAAATAGTTGCTAGGTGTAGGCAGTGAAAGCTTTCTGCTTCAGGGAGAGAGCTTAATGCTGCTTCCAAGGGGACAAAGTCAGGGAGGACACCCACAGAATTTTAATTTATTCACACTTGGGCAACAAAAGTCGTCGTCATCGTCTTCCTCCGCTTATCCGGGTCCGGGTCACGGGGGCAGCATCCCAACTAGGGAGCTCCAGACCGTCCCTGGCCACCTCCACCAGCTCCTCCGGCAGGACCCCAAGGCGTTCCCGGACCAGATTGGCGATGTAACCTCTCCAACGTGTCCACGGTCGAGCCGGGGGCCTCCTGCCGGCAGGACATGCCCGAAACACCTCCCCGGGGAGGCGTCCAGGAGGCATCCTGACCAGATGCCCAAACCACCTCAACTGGCTCCTTTCGATCTGGAGGAGCAGCGGTTCTACTCCGAGTCCCTCCCGAATGTCCGAGCTCCTCACCCTATCTCTAAGGCTGAGCCCGGCCACCCTACGGAGCAAACTCATTTCGGCTGCTTGTATCCGCGATTGCGTTCTTTCGGTCATTACCCAAAGCTCATGACCATAGGTGAGGATTGGGACGTAGATCGACCGGTAAATCGAGAGCCTGGCTTTCTGGCTCAGCTCCCTCTTCCCCACGACAGATCGGCTCAGAATCCATATCACTGCAGACGCTGAACCAATCCGCCTGTCGATCTCCCGATCCCTCCTACCCTCACTCGTGAACAAGACCCCGAGATACGTAAACTCCTCCACTTGAGGTAGGACCTCTCCCCCGACCCGGACTTGGCAAGTTGGTTCTGGTCGGCAAGATGGTGCCTGTGCTTGGCTTAGCCGCGGTCACCGGCCACTTTTTCAAACTGTTCTCCACTAACCTCCTCTTTTCCATCTTGCTCCTGTCTGCGATCTTCTTCAGTAGTGTCCCTGCTACCATCTCCTATGATCGCCAGATTGTTTTGTCCTTCCATTCGTTCACGATCGCCCATGATGCACAGAGGATTTACCATCCTGTTTGCTTCCGGGCCAGTGCGCCGCTCAGGTAAACAATCGACGATCCAGAGCTGCGCACCTCTAGCATGTTTATCCGGTCCCGGGAAAACGTCGGAGGAAAAGAGGTAAACGAGCAGGAATCCAGTTGAGAATAAGACTTCTCTTAAAGCGTGGTTTATCTGGTAAACATCGGCGTGATCTTCTAGCTTCTTGTCCTTTGTTTGGCGACCTGAGCGCCACTTCCGCATTCCCGCTAGGCCGCGTTGCAACGCGGTTCATCCGTCCAAGTTTTTTAAGGTGGGTTTATCCTCATTCCTCAGTGGTTTCTCCTCCTGTTCCCTCCATAAGTGGTTTTTATAAACACCGTGGATCTAACCCTGCTAATTTACGTCCACTAACTCCAGCTGTTTCTGTAGTTTCTGATTCCTCCACCTCACTCAGCATGGCTCTATTAAACACCCGCTCTGTTAACAATAAGTCCTTCCTGCTCAATGATCTAATTCTGTCTAAAAACCTGGATTTTCTGTTTCTGACTGAAGTTTGGCAGCAAACATCTGATTATTCTGCTCTGATTGAACTCTGCCCGAGTGGTTATTCTGTTCTTAGCCAGCCCCGGGGTTCTGGTCGTGGTGGAGGCCTAGCTGTTGTTTTCAGAGACCATCTTCCATGTAGCTCTACAACCTCTGGTCACTTTGCTTCCTTTGAACTGCAGCTGATTAAAGTCGGGCGTAAGGACCCGTTCTACTGAGCTGTGGTCTATCGTCCACCTGGTCCAAACAGTTCTTTCCTTTAGGAGTTTAGTGACTTTCTATCCTCCACTGTGAAGCTGTCCAGACTGGTGATTGTTGGTGACTTTAACATCCACGTTGATGATCCCTCTGATCACTTTGCCATGAATTTCTCCAGCCTTATGGACTCCTTCAGCTTTACCCAGCATGTTTCTGGCCCCACACACACCAGGGGGCACACTCTAGACCTTGTTTTTACCCTGAGTCTAAATGCTGACAGTGTTTGTCCTGAGGAAGTTTATATTTCAGATCACCATTGCATTTTCTTTAACTTGTCAGTTTCTCCGTCCCCACCTCCTGCTCGCCGTATGGTTAGTTCTCGTTTTCTTAATGAGAGCACAGCTAGCAATTTTTCTGCTGCTTTTGATCCACCCGGTTCTTCTGATAACGACCCAGATTCCTTAACTTCTCAGTTTAACGAGCACTGCCTCTCCATTCTGGACAACATCTGTCCTGTCAGAACCAGATCAGTTCCTGCAGTGAACCCTACTCCCTGGTTTAATGACAGCCTTCGCAGCCTGAAGCGCCAATGCAGAAAAATTGAGCGTTTGTGGAAGAAAACCCATCTCCACGTCCATCTGCTGCACCTAAAGGATCTTCTGACATCCTTTAACTCTGCAGTCAGAGACGCCAGGGTTTCCTATTTCTCCAACCTGGTGTCCCAGAGCAAAGGGAACCCCAAGGTGCTGTTTACCACCATCAGCAGCATCGTCTCTCCTGCCTCTCCTACAGCCTCCATCCACTCTGTTGCAGACTGTGAGAACTTTCTGTCTTTCTTTGTGGACAAAGTCAATAAGGTTAGATCTAGCATCTCTCCTTCAGCCTCATCACCGCTTCTCCCGACTCCAACCAGGCCCATCATCCTAGATAGCTTTGCTCCTGTTTCTTTGCCTGAGTTAACCAAACTAGTTAACTCTATGAAGACCTCTGCATGCCCCCTCCACATCTTACCCTCATCTTTGTTTAAAAGTGCTTTTCAGTCCATCGGTCCCAGCGTGCTCTCTATAATTAATGCTTCTCTGGTCTCTGGTCAGGTCCCTGCTGACTTTAAGAACGCTGTAATCCACCCGCTTCTTAAAAAACCGAGTCTCGACCCCTCTCTCCATAGCAGCTTCAGACCCATCTCTAAACTTCCCTTCATCTCCAAGATCTTGGAAAATGTTGTGGCTAAAGGGCAGCAGTAGCTCAACAGGTTGAGCGGGTTGTCCAGTAATCGGAAGGTTGCAGGTTCGATCCCGGCTCCGGACAGAGAATTCTGCTGTTGTGTCCTTGGGCAAGACATTTAACCCACCTTGCCTGCTGGTGGTGGTCGGAGGGACCGGTAGCGCCTGTGCTCGGCAGCCTCGCCTCTGTCAGTGCGCCCCAGGGCAGCTGTGGCTACATCGTAGCTCATCACCATCAGTGTATGAATGTGTGTGTGAATGGATGAATGATACACTGTAGTGTAAAGCCTTTTGGAGTCCTTACTCTGAGAGGCGATATACAAATGCGGGTCATTTATCATAAACAACTCACAGCTGCTCTTGATGAACATAACATCTATGATAGCTTCCAGTCAGGTTTTCGTAGAGCTCATTCTACTGAAACAGCTCTTTCTAGGGTCTCTAATGACCTTCTGACCCACAGTGATGCAGGGTTATGTTTCTGGTCCTGCTGTACCTGACTGCAGCCTTTGACACTGTTGACCATCACCTGCTACTGGAGAGGCTGAGAGACTGGGTAGGCCTATCAGGATCTGCTCTGGAGTGGTTCTCCTCTTATCTCTCTGAGCGCTCCTTTTCTGTGGCCGTCTCCAAGTTTAGGTCCTCCACCACCTCTCTTACCCATGGTGTCCCACAAGGTTCTGTGCTGGGGCCTCTGCTCTTCCTCCTCTATCTGCTTCCTCTTCAGCACATCCTGAGCTCCTTCAAAGGAATCTCCTACCATCTTTATGCAGATGACATCCAACTGTACATCTCCTTTAAGCCCCATGAGATGTCTAAGCTGCAGCTGTTACACACCTGCTTAGACTCTATCAAAACCTGGATGGTGGGAGCTTTCTTCAGCTGAATGAAGATAAGACTGAGATCCTCATCTGTGCCCCAGACAAGCTGGTTCCCAAAGTCAGAGACTCTCTTGGTCATCTTGCTTCCCACACCAAACCTTCCATCAGGAATCTTGGCGTGACCTTTGACCCAGCTCTCACCCTGGATTCTCATGTCAGTTCTCTTGTTGGCTCTTTCTTCTTCCATCTCAGGAACGTTGCTAAGCTGAGTCCCATTCTGTCCCGCTCTGAACTTGAGACAGTTCTCCACACCTTCATCTCCTCACGCTTAGACTACTGTAACTCTCTTTTCACGTGTCTGAGCAGAACCTCCCTGAACCGTCTACAGGTGGTTCAGAACGCCTGTGCTCGGCTTCTGACCAAGTCCTCCAAACACACCCACATCACCCCGCTTCTCCTCCAGCTTCACTGGCTGCCAGTCAACTTCAGGGTTCATTTCAAGATCCTGGTTCTGGTCTATAGGGCCTTACATGGACAAGCACCATCTTACATTGGTGATCTTCTAAGTCCCTACACCCCCAGCAGGTCCCTGAGGTCCAGTGATCAAAGCCTACTGGTTGTGCAGCACCAGGCTAAAGGTCAAAGGTGACAGATCATCTGCTGCTGTGGCCCCCAGACTCTGGACCTCTCTCCCCCTGAGCCTGAGATCAGTGGACTCAGTGGTCTCCTTTAAAAAGCAGCTGAAGACTCACTTGTTCAAGCTGGCTTTTGTATGACCTTCTTCACCTCTCTCTTTATTCTGCTCTCCCCACCTATTCCACCTTCCTCAGGATCCACTGGTTTTCCTCTTTCCTGTTCACTCTCTCTCTTTCTTTACATTTTTTCTTTTAAATCGCAATTGCCTATTTTTGCTCATTTTGAATATATTTTTAAACATTTTCTAAGTGCTTTTTTATATTTTTACAATTTTCTATATTTTTTGTTTTTGTTTTTGTGAAGCTCCTCATGATTTTTATCTTGAGAGGCCCTATAGAAATGATATTTCATTCTTCTTCTCCAAACCACCCTTTTCCGGTCGAGAACCATGGTCTCAGATTTGGAGGTGCTGATCCTCATCCCAGCCGCTTCACATTCGGCCGCGAACCTACCCAGCAAGAGCTGAAGGTCAGAGCTGGATGAAGCTAGGAGGACCACATCATCCGCAAAAAGCAGAGACGAGATTCTCCTGCCACCAAACTCGACACACTCCACACCACGGCTGGGCCTAGAAATTCTGTCCATAAAAGTGATGAACAGAACCGGTGACAAAGTGCAGCCCTGGCGGAGTCCAACCCTCACCGGGAACAGGTCCGACTTACTACCGGCTATGCGGACCAAACTCACGCTCCTCTGGTAAAGGGACTGAATGGCCCTTAACAGAAAGCCACCCACCCCATACTCCTGGAGCGCCCCCCACAGGGTGCCCCTGGGGACACGGTCATAAGCCTTCTCCAAATCCACAAAACACATGTGGATTGGTTGGGCAAACTCCCATGCCCCCTCCATCACCCTTGCAAGGGTATAGAGCTGGTCCACAGTTCCACGGCCAGGACGAAAACCACATTGCTCCTCCTCTATCTGAGATTCAACTATCGATCGGACCCTCCTCTCCAGTACCTTGGAGTAGACCTTTCCAAGGAGGCTGAGGAGTGTGATCCCCCTATAGTTGGAACACACCCTCAGGTCACCCTTCTTAAAGATGGGGACCACCACCCCGGTCTGCCACTCCACAGGAACTGCCCCCGATGACCACGCAATGTTGCAGAGACGTGTCAACTACAACAGCCCTACAACATCCATAGCCTTGAGATACCCGGGACGAATCTCATCTGCCCCCGGGGCTCCACCGCTGTGTAGTTGTTTGACTACCTCAGCAACTTCTGCCCCCAAGAATTGACAGTCCATCCCCAGGTCTCCCGGCTCTGGTTCCTCCTCAGAATACGCATCGGTGGGATTGAGGAGCTCCTCAATTATTCCTTCCACCGTCCGACTATAGCCCCAGTTGACGTCAGCAGCTCCCCATCCCCACTGTAAACAGTGTGAGCGAGTTGCTATGTCAGGGGGTCGGGTGATCCCAAAGTACCGAAGTCCGTAGATTAACCGCAGTATGACCAGGTCAGTCCAGAGTCATCTCCAGGTCACAACAGTTTGGGACTAGTTTGCGTCTCGAATGGATTCTTCAGGAATCTTGCTATGTCAGCTTTGTTCTGCAGGAACCGTTTTGCTGTGTCAGCTGTAGGCAGCTTTTAACTTGTCGAAAGCTTTGGGTTAAAGAGGGTTTGCCTCGGATGGCCTGTCCGAAGCTTTCTCTAGAACTTAGTGCTGAACCTCACAGGATGTTGGAAGCTGGAAGTTGAAGTGCTGAATCACTGTGAGTGATTCTGTTTTAATATTCTAATATTTTAATATTACTTGACGAATCAGAATTGGCCATGTAAGAAGAATTTTACCAAGAACCTCAGAAAACACGCCTTCTTTCAGATACGGATGCTCTGATTTGTGGGGGTAAGAAAATATCTGTGTGTCATGAGTTAAACTTAACTTTAATTTATCTCTCTAATGAACCTTGTCATATCCAACATTCATTTCATCATATGTCATTTCAAACTTCGGTAATTCAAGCACAGATCAATCAACCTTATTAATTTAAGCACAGATTAATCTAAACATTTCATTTATATTCAATTCAATTCAAGTTTATTTATATAGCGCCAAATCACGACAAGAGTCGTCTCAAGGCACTTCACATAATAAACATTCCAATTCAGGTCAGTTCATTAAGCCAATCAGAAATAATTTTTCCTATATAAGGAACCCAGCAAATTGCATCAAGTCACTGACTAGTGTCAGTGACTATACAGCAATCATCATACTAAGCAAGCATGCAGCAACAGTGGAGAGGAAAACTCCCTTTTAACAGGAAGAAACCTCCAGAGAATCCTGGCTCAGTATAAGCAGCCATCCTCCACGACTTACTGGGGATGGAGAAGACAGAGCGCGCACGCACACACGCGCGCACACACACACACACACACACACACACACACACTTATATATATTATAATTATTATAATTGACAATAAGCATTTAATGATTATTCAACTTATGAGTTGTAGAAGTTAATCTTTTGTCTTGTGAAGCAAGCAGATAGATAAGGCCACTGCTTGGCAGAGAAGACCTTGAGGAAGGAACATGATGTAGACAATAGGTTATCATGTGTTCAGAGCTGCAGAGAGGCTCTGAACTCCAGCTGATGAAATGCAGGATCCGGTAGATTAAAGGCAGCACATGTAGACTCGTGTCTCCATATGGCTAGATACTGAAGAGGTCAAACTGTGCATGAAAACTGACCATTTGGGGACGTTACAAAGTGTTTGTAATTTTTTATTTTTTCTACTCGGATTTAGATATTTTGTACTTTCAGGTGCGGTGTCTGTCAAGTGTTTCTTCTTTCTGTGAGGTGTCTACACTTGAAAAGACCAGACTTTGGCTTCACTCAGATATGTCTTTTTTTGACCAGTTTCAGGATCATCATCAGTCAGTATCAGCATCAGGTGAAAACCTTTAAATACAAAAATAGAACTGTTTAAAGATCACACACACAGAAAAAAACACAATGCGTTTTACAGGTAACACAAACTTAAAAACATTCCAACCAACATCTGTAATTTAAATAGAAGGTGAGTACTTAAGTTCTAGTAAAAGTATACTTTAAGGTATAAACATATTCTAGTATTTAAATTAAACAAGTTTTATTTTCTCAGATTTTACTACTTTATACATTTTTACTTTCACAGTTACTTTTTCAGTATTTAACCTGTGTTTTTATACATTTTAATTAAGGTTTTAACTAAGGATTGTTACAAATAATCTTATTTACATTTTAACTAAATTCACTAATTTCAGGATTTAAACAAAGAATCTTGGGTTACCATTTTTAAATATTGAATTTCCATAAATTGGGATGGAAACCCATATTTTCTGATAAACTTAAAGAAAAACCAAACTTCCTCCTAACACAGTTGTTTGCCACAAAACTTAGCTCAGAAAAAAGTCCATGTGAATCATCCCAAGAGCTTACCGATAGCCTGTCAAGATCAAAGTCCTCCTCACAGCTGAACTGTTTGCTTGCCATCTCAGTTTTGTCACACCCTGGTTGAATGACTGCTGCATGCATGAAGAAGCCACTAGTGGTGAGCTCTTGATTTCCTGATTTGGCTCACCTGGAGGAGCACACACCAGAGTTCACAAGCCCCCTCTGGCCAGTGTGAAGATCGCATGCACAGCTCATGTGCAGACACTGTGCAGCAGAGTCAGCATGAGGAGGAGACAGTTGACCTCTGCCAGGTCAGCATGACAGTATCCTAATACAGTATGAAAAAGTAAGAAATGACTCTGAATTCACATAGGTGAGGTTGTGCTGAAAAGAATGATACCAAACAAGGCATAAACAGTAAACTATAGAGATCAATGTAAAGGTGAACACTAAAACTAGTCAAAATGGCTATTTATACCACCGACGCCAGGGTTTAAAACACACTTAATATATGACAGAGATGCAGAAAATACTACTCAGCCTCAGGGGTGGCTCCAGAAATGTTTTTCTGCAGGTGCTATTGTCGCGTGCCCGTCCCATTTACCGGTTCCTTTAAAACCCAGTTCCGTTAGAACTTATGAGACGGTGCATCCATCAGGGTTCGGGGGTGTATCGACGAGTATAATCGTACTAGACCCGGGTTTGGACCATCTAATTAGAATCTTGTCTTTTATTTTAAAGGTGAAATGACTTGCACGAATAGCCAGCCCCAGAGTGCTACACTTCTTTTAAACTCGTTACCTTTTGGTTAAGATACTAGAGAGAAGTCTGGAGGCAAGCCAAGCCTCTCAGCAATTGTTTGGGCTACCCGGAATTAATTGCGCCTCTAACAGCTTATGTGGGAGGTTGGTAACTATAAAATGATTTATGCTAGTTGATCAGGCTATCATAAGTTTATCAATTTATTTATTAATCCAACCTTCCAGCTGATTAGAGACTTTTTCAACCTGCAATCAGAGCCAAAATAACCTCGAATATTTTGCTTTTATCGCCCTTAAGACAACTCGTTACCCGCAAGGAGGGAGAAGTTAAAACTTCCCTTATCTTAAGGTTTCTTTATATTATTCTGTTATAAACTGTAAAGTAAGTCCTGATAATTCAGAGACCGATCTTCGACATGCTTACCTCTGTGCAATTATGGCCAGGGCTCCAAACGTGAAGCTTTAGAGAAAACCTGAAAGAATCAGGATTATGTTTCTTTTTCAAAAAAGGTTTATTACAAAATCAAAATACAAAAATGGGTAAAGTAAAAAACAACTACTATCCCCCACGGAGGAATTAGTTCAAAATGATTAAATAAGAGTCAGTTTACACCAGCTCTTGTCTTCTCAGAATCTCCCCAAGAACGAAGCCTGAAGCACACCGCCCGATCTGAGCTGCATCCTTTTATATCATTTCTGAGACTGCTCTAAACAATGCAAGAGTCACAAGTCATTCTCTCCTGACAGTTTAGGTCAAGGGGTCATCTACCAGATACACTTTTTTAGCTCTACATAAGACATTTAGTATCATTTCACTACATGCAGTATTCACATGAGGGCACAAAAGTTACATGCTGCACTCCTGGAATGAGAGCACAGGTCATAAATCTTCATATTGGTAGCAAATTGTAGATCTTCTTCCAGCATTCCTGAGAGCTCCTGGGTCCAGCTGGACCTCTCCTCACTCCATGCCATTCCTTCTTTTCCCGCCAGAGGTGGAGTTAGGGGCGGGCCCAGGGGTGTGTCCATGGGTGGATCTAGAGAAGACAGCTTGTCTTTTGACCCTTTGCCTAGTTCTGTCCTCACCAGCAAGTCCTGAACTCCTGTCCTCTTGACCCTTGTGTGACCCTTGTCCCTGACCACTGTTTCTAAGCCTTGACTGGTTGCTCGGGCTTGCAACATCCCCCATGAGGACGAACTGAGGCAAAGGACCATAAAAAGATAGAGCAGCAATGCAAGCTTTCATAAATCTAGCATCCATCTCACTCAGGAACGGCTGAACACTCAGACACCTAACTGTGGCCTCCACATCAACCCTCATTCTCATCATAATGCCATCATCAGCTACGGGTAAGCACAAGGTCCCTTTGCGGGTTGTTACATAACCTTTAAACTGCTTTCTCCCATCTGTGGGATCTTCGCCCAGAAAGAATAAAGATAAATCCATCACCGGAGCCTCTCCACGCGGAAGCGATCCCATCATTTGAGGTGGGAAGCTGGCGCTGAAAACCAAAACATGATTTTTCGTATCCAACAAAGGTGCGGTTCCAAAAGAGTTACAGACTTCTGGGCCGATCCATCCAGTCTTTACAGACAAAATATTCATAAACTGAAAGCAATCTATAATCTTGCCTTGACAAACAAAGTAACACCCCTTCTGGGATTTAATCCTCCATCTCATTTCTCTCCCAGGTGCAATTCGGACAGGGGAAGGAATGCCTGCTGGCTCACTACTTAGACAGACCATAGGGATTTCACGTATCACATCAGGACACGGGACGCATGTTGAAGCTGCCGTCATTACTGATACAACCTCTTCAGCCACGTCAGATGAGGGCGCCGTTGTCAGCTCCTCGTCGTGGGCCTGCTCAAGCAGGGCATCTACTCCCGGGGAGGACAACATTAGTATGTCGTCTTCCTGATCAGTCTCCCGCTTGAATCCCTTTTCCATTTGGTCTGGATGTACTGAATAAACCTGCAAGACACGCAGCGTTTATTCATCGTAGCATGTTCACACTGGAGCCCGATTGTCTTAGTCTGAGGCAATCCATCCCTCCCGCGATTCACGGTGCACAAATAGTATGCGCCATTCAGAGAGAAAACAGTTGATGGACCTGCAGAGGGGATTAATCCCTCTATGATATTCTGCCGAATCGAGTCCATCTGGAAGGAACATAAAATATGTTCCACATGAGATATATAACACATTCCATGAAGCAATAAGTAACTGCATTACTGCATAAACACTTCTTAATTATAGGAGAAAATAGATCATCAGAAGCTGCAGGAAGAACCACACTACAATTCCTATCTGCAGGCATAGTTTTACAACAATAATCCTCACAACAAGTCTACACCAGTTATGAAATGTCTACAACATCCTAAAGACAAACTGGATAAAATAATTATAAAATCCTGACATACCTCCAGATTCAGAGCATCAAGCAGTTCAGATTCAGGGTGAGTTTGATGAGCCATTTGTTCACTTCAAGTTACAGACTGACAGTTAAGGAGCATGCGGTGCAGAGAGGCCTGCACTTAAACAGGAGCAACAAGAAGGGGGGCTAATACTCCCTCTACCTTGACACCTCTCTTCCCATCTTATCTGGATCTACCAGGTCCTTTCTCCTTTCTCCTAACAGCTTTCTTCCTGTCAACTGCCATTTGTTGTTTTTACAGGCCAAAATCATACCGATTATTAAAATAATCACCCCACACATTAATCCTAGAGCGCAGAGGGGCCAGAACAGAGCGTCCCAGACAGGCCTAATGATGTGCTCTCTCACTCCTTTTACCAACATGCCCATTGAATCAGAAGTTCCTTGAATTACATTGTTAGAAACCTGCACTACACTGTCACTCATAATTTCATTCACACCACGTACTATCAGACTCACATGACGTAATGTGCCATTTATGCCATATGCAAAATAATCAAACCAGTCAGCTTTTTGCTGATCTAACGATCTTCGAAATGGTGAGCAAAAACCACTTCTCAGATCCCAATTTGGGAAATTTCTGAAGTTAGGAAACTCTTTGGGTGCATCAGGGTCAATTGTGAATCTTTCAGGTTGAGGATTTTTCCCTATTCTCGGTTCATTAAAACACACATGATGGTCTATGCCTAACCCGTTAAGGTAATTGAAATTGACCAGACTAAACGCTCCCCACTTCGTCGTTCCTGGCGCTGTAAATCCAGGTGGCACTAAGTCTCCAACTTTATCATTCATAATCATTATACGATCTAAAAGACCATTTCCTGTTTTTGTATCATTTACTTCCCAAGTATTTGTTTTATCAATAGAAAACCAATTTGTTTTAACTCGAAGTTGACCATGTTCCATCACAAGAGTTTTAGTTCCCACTAATTTTCTTTCAAAGGTTTCTGCTTCAATCCTTGTGTCCTGGGGGTAATAATCATATTTTTGCTTATTATATCCCTCTCCATACCAGTATGTCATAGGATATGTCTCGTACATTCCTTTTCTATAATATCTATAATCTTCTGGAATATCTCTTTGCATATAACCACGTAAGACTTTATAGCATAATTCTCCAGTTCCTAAAGTAGCTATGTTTAGATAAGGAGGCCTAGGTTTAAAAAACTCTCGATCTCCTAATGTGTCTGGACGCAGACCTCCAACTGTTAATCCATATAGTTGTGAATACCAAAAAATACACATCCTTCTAGTTAACCCTTTAGTATTATTACAGACTTCCACCTGACATCCTTCAAGCATTAAGGTGTAATTTCTAGCCCATGTGGGACTGTGATAAAAATCTTTCTTATGGGTTGGTCTAATCATTTCATTTACTGCTTCGAAGATGGAGTCTGCCTCAATTATACTATCAGGAGTAGCTGTACCTTTTTGATAATATGCTCCTGCGATCCTTATTCTAAGTGGCTCGCCTCCCTGCCATATAGCGCTATTATTCGCTTTCCTGGTTAAACAGAGTCTAGTTTCCTCATTCCATGCATGGAATCCTGTATATAAGTTAGTGGGATCAGATTGATCCTTTTTCATCCATTGCACTACTTTTGGGTGTTTAAAATTAGGAACCTCATAAACCCATTCTGTATAAAGAGTGTGTCGTATTGGATGCAGTTCCCATCCTTGAGGCTGAAGGCCTACCTCATTATGGAGGCAGAAAAATGTCCAGTTAAAATATGTACTATTAGTGGGAAGTATATAATTCTGATATCCTGTGTAATTTGCATATTCACTATGACCTTTACGTAAGAGTCGAGCTAAGTCTGAAGTAGATCTCTTACCCCGCACACCGGGCTCTAGAAAGAGAGGAACGGTCTCTTCACCTTCCTCTGCCTCAGCCAGGGGATCAGACATTGCAGGGGGTACTTTTGATAACCATTTAATCACATTATCCTTTACTTTCTGCCACATGTGACTCTCTTCTATCATGGACAAGGAATCATATTTTAGTGTTGTGTTAGGAGGGGGGGTCGGGCAAACATCTCTTCGTTCCCTCCCTCTTGATAATCTTTGATACCAATGCGTAATATTTCCTGTTTGCCAGGAACTTAAACTACTGTCTTTGGTCTGAAAACACCCAAATTCGATTCTACGAGGCCACCATCTTTCTATCTTTATCACTTTGAAAGTGGTGAAGTTGTGTCCCCATTCTAAATTATTTCTAAGGCAATATTTGTAAACCCACAACTCTACTTCACCTGAAGTTTGATTTAAGATTTTCTTTTTCCTCAATATTATCTGACAAGATCGATCAAGCTCTGTGGATCCTGTCTGATCCATTAAGACTGCCATATACTCCGCCCATGGGCCGGTCTCACCACACTCCGTGTCATTCTTCTCCTCCTGCTCTGCTGCAGAAAATGATGTCACGGGGGGTGTGGCCATGATCCGGTCAAATCCATTTTCTCCACAGGGCAAGCGCAGGCAACCAGTTTTGTTCCCTGTTACACTACAAATCTTGAATCCAATCTGTGTTGCTATCATGCAGGTGGTTATATTCTCATTAAAATCTTCTTTGGGCCATAACAGCTTAATTTTGGATACATTCCAATTCCCTACTAATTGTTGCGGTCCTCCGTGAGTTATGTTATATGTCACCGAGGACACATGATACGTTCGGAGATATACATGTACCCCATATGCAATCGCTATACTTAATCCTATGAGGCTAAATTCGAAAAGGATAAAAAAGGCCCATTTAATCCATTTTATTATCCAATCCTTTCCTTTCGGAATATTTACATTTCTCTTTTTAACTTTGGGGTCAACTCCCGCCGGAGTTGCATACCTGACCACTTTTCGTTTTCTGCTGCTTTCCCTCTTATGCTTCTGCGTAGATAACATCTGTAAGACAGAAGCATAAAAATCAGCAGAAATGAAAGCGCCCTGCTCTAGTTAGGTAGAGTCAGATTGGGGACCAGCCTTCTACGAGACATTCTAGTGTGAGCAGTCCCATAAATCTTAGGCCAATATGCCTCTCCTCTCCGGGTGGTCACTATGTTAACAGCCGAGCTGCAAACGCGACCCGACAGGTCTATTACCTCTATCAAAGTTAACTGATAAGGCATGAACTTACGCTCCGCCCCTGGTCCAAGACTCTTCAGCTCAACCAGGTATGATGTAACACGCTTACGCATCCCTGGGGGCTCCTGAACAGACAATCCTGTATGCCAGTCGAGAGTCCCTGACAGATAAGTTCCCCATCTGTCGTCTTTATACTCTTGAGTTACCCCAATCTGTGTACATGTTTCCCATGCATCAGCCAGCGTACCAAATTGCTGTCCTAATATCAAGCTCTTAATAGACTCAAATTTGGACCGAGCCTGAAGCTCTTCCAGTCCTTTTTCTCTGGTCTTGAGCTTGAACACAAATGGATAAGCTTCCACCCAAAAATCTCTAACTGGCTTCACCAGGCTAGGATTCCTGAGCAGCTCTCCTACAAAAAACATACTTGGCTGGCTTGTCGGTAAGCAGGTAGTCAAAACACCATTCTTCGTGAAACAGCACCCATCTTTGATTTCACCTCTGTGGGTGCATTCACAGACCTGCCAGGAGATGATGCCTGGATTATTCCTCAAGCAGGTCCCGCAAAAACATATTTTAATGGGAGCAGACAGCTCCACCGCACCTGTATGTAAGTCCGTTCCTCTCTCCAGGTGAGTGGGCTTCTGCTCCCGGAGCCCCGACCATTTAATTAGGGTGCACAGAGATTTGCATATCACGCATGTGCCCGGCTTCAAGCCTCCCCATTGCGCGTAACGATACGCATTTGCAGATTCTATGAAGCCCGGAAACATAGCCACTTTACAATCTCTAACACAATCCCCCTTCGTTAGCAAAAATGAGGCCCGTAGCACCTGGGATCTTACAAGTCATTTCTTCACTAGATTTTGGCCCAGCCATGACCTTTAATCAAGTAATTAATTAAAAAAAAAATTATTTATTTATTTATTTATTTATTTTTTCAATTAATTACTTTTATTTTTCAGAGTTATTTTATAACTTGATGAGGGTGAACGCGCAAACCAGTGTCAGTTAAAACCACGTTCCCAGTTACGTCTTTTATTATAAAGGGACCACTTACGTTATGCTTAATGCAATCTCCTTTTTCTGCTCTCTGGGGTTGCTGCTCTACATTTTCTCTGTTCTCACCTTGCTCATGGGCTGTAACTGGGGATAACCAACTCACTTTTTCAGGTGTTTTGCCTCCAGGGATCCGAGGGCTGCATTTTTGTTGGGATCCGCATTCTGACCTGAGCGTCCCTTTGGGTGTGCCACGCACCACCAGTTGGGAACCCTGTTCTTCCTCCGATTCAGCCTCACTCTCGCTGCTTCTGTCTCTGGCCTCAAACCAATGTTTGACTTTCTTCTCTACTCGCGGCAAGGCTGACTTATCCACTAAAATTACAACCGGGATGTCTCCTAGCCTGCTAGAGGCTTCAGAATAAATCACCAAACCTGCGCCATATGCTTCAGTTATCCGACACACCTGGGGTTTGTTATTAAGCTTAAACACTAGCCGTTGCGCTCCTAAATCCAAGGCTTCTGACACCACCCGCTCCCAAGCTTGGTGAAAAGAGATGTCGGGATTATGAGGGTCTACGTTAATTATGGAAATCGTGCTGACACGACCTTCCAGATTTCCTAATTGCTTGTCTAAGAGACCACGCTATCTGATTAAAAACAGGATCATTTTGTTGTTCTGCTAGAATCACCAAATCACCCACTAACGGAAATACATGATTATTCTTTACTTGAGTTTCAGCATTCGGACAGCGCTCCGCTGCGGCTTGAGCCGTTCCGGCCTTGTTATGAAAACTCCGGTTACAGGATACTGCCAAAACGCTTTGTGGTTCACCTTGAAATGTCGCTATTTCTCCGGTGACAAATCTCACATTAAGGAGAACATTTTCCGGTTTTACCGTTAAAGATCTATCTGCCATGGCTGGTTGAAAGTTTCTCTTTTTTATTATTTGTTTTATTTTTATTCGTTTTCACGTCTTATTCTTTATTCTTACTCTTTATTCCTTTTTATTTTTTGCCTAGCTTTTATCCTTGGCTTTTCTTACGTCGGAAAGCCGTGATTTCTTTATACCTCTTTGAGTTAATCGTCCGTTCTCCCAAATTTCTTTCCTTTTCGAGAAATTGGTGCGGTTTTCGCTCCAAGGTTATAAGCGTATCAGGTCCATAATGCGTAAGCTTTTATCAGCCTAAAAGACATAGTTCTACGTCGAATAGTCCGGTATCTAATATTTGAACCTTCGCCGATTAGCCTCACGTTGCAGGCGCCATGTCGCGTGCCCGTCCCATTTACCGGTTCCTTTAAAACCCAGTTCCGTTAGAACTTATGAGACGGTGCATCCATCAGGGTTCGGGGGTGTATCGACGAGTATAATCGTACTAGACCCGGGTTTGGACCATCTAATTAGAATCTTGTCTTTTATTTTAAAGGTGAAATGACTTGCACGAATAGCCAGCCCCAGAGTGCTACACTTCTTTTAAACTCGTTACCTTTTGGTTAAGATACTAGAGAGAAGTCTGGAGGCAAGCCAAGCCTCTCAGCAATTGTTTGGGTTACCCGGAATTAATTGCGCCCCTAACAGCTTATGTGGGAGGTTGGTAACTATAAAATGATTTATGCTAGTTGATCAGGCTAACATAAGTTTATCAATTTATTTATTAATCCAACCTTCCAGCTGATTAGAGACTTTTTCAACCTGCAATCAGAGCCAAAATAACCTCGAATATTTTGCTTTTATCGCCCTTAAGACAACTCGTTACCCGCAAGGAGGGAGAAGTTAAAACTTCCCTTATCTTAAGGTTTCTTTATATTATTCTGTTATAAACTGTAAAGTAAGTCCTGATAATTCAGAGACCGATCTTCGACATGCTTACCTCTGTGCAATTATGGCCAGGGCTCCAAACGTGAAGCTTTAGAGAAAACCTGAAAGAATCAGGATTATGTTTCTTTTTCAAAAAAGGTTTATTACAAAATCAAAATACAAAAATGGGTAAAGTAAAAAACAACTACTATCCCCCACGGAGGAATTAGTTCAAAATGATTAAATAAGAGTCAGTTTACACCAGCTCTTGTCTTCTCAGAATCTCCCCAAGAACGAAGCCTGAAGCACTCTCAGAAGAACCCCGCTCGATCTGAGCTGCATCCTTTTATATCATTCCTGAGACTGCTCTAAACAATGCAAGAGTCACAAGTCATTCTCTCCTGACAGTTTAGGTCAAGGGGTCATCTACCAGATACACTTTTTTAGCTCTACATAAGACATTTAGTATCATTTCACTACATGCAGTATTCACATGAGGGCACAAAAGTTACATGCTGCACTCCTGGAATGAGAGCACAGGTCATAAATCTTCATATTGGTAGCAAATTGTAGATCTTCTTCCAGCATTCCTGAGAGCTCCTGGGTCCAGCTGGGCTTCTCCTCACTCCATGCCATTCCTTCTTTTCCCGCCAGAGGTGGAGTTAGGGGTGGGCCCAGGGGTGTGTCCATGGGTGGATCTAGAGAAGACAGCTTGTCTTTTGACCCTTTGCCTAGTTCTGTCCTCACCAGCAAGTCCTGAACTCCTGTCCTCTTGACCCTTGTGTGACCCTTGTCCCTGACCACTGTTTCTAAGCCTTGACTGGTTGCTCGGGCTTGCAACACTATGAAGGAGCTAGTCTTTTTATTGAAGGTGTTATGAAGGAAGTTATGAGGTGCCATTTGTAAAGTCAAACAGTCGTAATCTAACAGCAATATTTTTGGTTATTTAGCATATCATAAGAGAAAAAATTGGGAGTTCACTTTTTCAATGTCATATTTTCACCATGTTATTCATACATTTATAAATGTTAAAGTTTCCAAATAAATATTTAGTTAGCAAGCTTAATATTTCATTTGTAGTTAAATATTTCTTTTGCAAACTAAATATTTAGGTCTGATCTAAATATTTAGTTTGTAAAATAAATATTTAATTCACTAACTAAATATTTAATTTACTAATTAAATATTTATTTTGGAACTAAATATTTAATTTGAAAATAAAATATTTATTTTTCTAAATAAATATTTAGATCCCAGCTAAATATTTATTTTGGAGCTAAACATTTAGTTTGCAAAATCAGTATTTGGGAAATAAATCTTTAAGTCTGACCCAAAAATATGAAATATAGTGTGGAGCTAAATAACATCATGGAAAATAAATATTTAGCTGATCCTTAAACATTTAGCTAATATGCAAATTCGCTTGCCAATAAACGGAAGTTGGTTACCAATCTAAAAGCTGGATCTCACTAACTTCTTTATAAACTCTTGCCCGAACCAGAACTTGTTTCATCTCCGGTTCTATTCTTCTGAACATGTCCGATGTGTTGGCTGAAGAAGAACAGAACCTGAGATAAAACAAGTTCTGGTTCGGAGCAAGAGTTTATAAAGAGGTTAGCGAGATCCAGCTTTTATTTTGGTAACCAACTTCCACTTAATGGTAAGCGAATTTGCATATTAGCTAAATGTTTAAGTACCAGCTAAATATTTATTTTCCACGATGTTATTTAGCTCCACACTATATTTTATATTTTTGGGTCAGACTTAAATATTTACTTCCCAAATACTGATTTTGCAAAGTAAATGTTTTGCTCCAAAATAAATATTTAGCTGGGATCTAAATATTTTTTTCAGAAAATAAATTTTTAATTTACAAATTAAATATTTTATTTACAAATTGATTATTTAGTTCCAAAATAAATATTTAATTAGTAAATTAAATATTTAGTTAGTGAATTCAATATTTATTTTACAAACTAAATATTTAGCTTAGACCTAAATATTTAGTTTGCAAAAGAAATATTTAACTACAAATTAAATATTTAGCTTGCTAAATAAATATTTATTTGGAAACTTTAACATTTATAAATGTATGAATAACATGGTGAAAATATGACTTTGAAAAAGTGAACTCCCAATTTTTTCTCTTATGATATAAATAACCAAAAATATTGCTGTTAGATTACGACTGTTTGACTTTACAAATGGCACCCCATAGAAAGTGGTCATGCGTACCTATTGTTCTCTAAAACACCTTCAACACTAGCAGATACACATGTGTGCACAACACCTCAACAACACCTGAAACAATCATTAATGTACATCATAAACGTATGAACAATCGCTAACTTTTCCATGAAATCATAAACACATACAGCCACACAGAAAACCATCTAGTGTTGCAAGGTTAGCTAACGTTAGCGTTAGCATTTCCAGCGGCAAAACCCTGGACTGCTGGGCGGTTGAGGGTTGGCTCTCTTCATCTAGATCCGTAGGTTTCTGTGGGTCTGAGATCACTTCCAAACATTCATTAGTTTCTGACTGAACCCGTGGAAATGTGGGCAACAAAAACCGATCCATCTTACCGCTAGCTCTACCTTTCACTCGATCACAGGTGGAAAATGAGGTCAAAGGTTAACATCAATTTCCTGTTTTGGTTTAAGTTTTTACTATCTATATGATAATTTACTGATTATTTTTGTTTTGAAATAAGTGAGTGTTTGTGTAATTCATATACATATATTGTATATATTGTAATGAATAAAAAGGGTCCATTTCCACCATCGAATTGAAACAGTATAACCTTTCATGGACGCCAAAACTGCTGGGTCAAGGTTACGACAGCTGGAGGATCCAGACGCACAAATCAACCGTTTTCTCACTCATTGTTCTTCAACGCAGGCATAAATAAACTGTAAAATGTTTGTTTGCATCCAAAGTGGATGTGGCTCTTAGGGAGCCATCTGGTTGTGTCAGCTAGCAGCGTGCAAACAGGTTGACTGTATGTCAAAAGAGATGTCTAGATGTATGTCTTCCCGTTTGGCCGAATCAGCGTTCAGATGGAAACTGATTTAATCAGGAAGTAAATCCTGTTTTAATAAACCACAATATTATAACTTCTGGCCATTCTGGCAAATCAGAATGTGCCATGTCTGGAAGGCTTTACCAAAACATCCCTCAGAAAGCCACACCTTCCTTCAGATAAAAGATTCTTAATTCTGTGAATAAAGAATCTTTAAACGTTATGCGAGGTGAACCTTAACCTTAACTTGTATCTTACTGTAATGTGTATGAGTGTGGATAATGATTAACTTGTTAAATCAAACGTATGCTGATGTGTGATATAAATAGATCATCGTAAGAACAACATTCATTTCAAATTCATTGATTTAAGCGTGGATTATTCAAACATTTGATTTAAACATCTTATTCATTCATCACATATAATTATTTATGAGTTGTAAAAGTCTTGTTGAATTCGTGTGGATTCACTTTTATTCAGAGAAAAGAATCCAGGAGTCTGACTTTAAGCAAAGAGAGATAAGGCTTTTGCGTCTGGTGAGACCTTGACAGTTTATTTATGTCTGCGTTGAAGAACAATGAGTGAGTAAATGGTTGATTTGTGCGTCTGGATCCTCCAGCTGGCGCAACCCTGACCCAGCAGTTCCGGCGTGCATGAAAGGTTACTGTGTCAATTCAATTGTGTCATGGTCTGTGTCTGCCCCTTCCTTCATGTGTCTCCTGATGTTTCATCATCCTCTCTAGATTCACTTCTGTGTCTCTTAGCGCCCTCATGTGTGCTTTGTCTGCGTCTCAATTATGTGTCTTAATGTTGTTACCCTTTTAAATAATTCCTCCCAGGTCAGCTCCAGCCTCTTTGTCCCTAGCTCAGTGTGTGTGTGTGTGTGTGTGTGTGTGTGTGTGTGTGTGTGTGTGTGTGTGTGTGTGTGTGTGTGTGTGTGTGTGTGTGTGTGTGTGTGTGTGTGTGTGTGTGTGTGTGTGTGTGTGTGTGTGTGTGTTGTGTGTGTGTATGTCCTCCTCCAGCTAGTTTATGTGAGCCCTTCCCTCTGTCTGTAGATAATTGTTGTTTAGTTTTGTGTTTGGGTATTTGCCCTCCTCTGTTTCTGTTTTCCCAGTTAGATTATCATATTCACCTGTCTTCCCTCCAGCCCTCACTCCACACACCTGCGGCCATTTTCCCTAATTACTCCTCCCTGTGTATATAAGTCCTGTCTTGTCTCTGTCTTGTGTCGGTCCATTGTTTGTAATTCTGTCAGTCTCGTCTCTCTGTGAATTATTAGTTTTTGGATTTCCAGATCGTTTCCTGGATTTTGATTTTTGCTCCCCACCTTTGGATTTACTTTTGTTTTTGGCTCACCTTATAATAAAGGACTTTTATTTATTCAACTTCTGCTTCGTGTCATCCTGGGTTACTGCATTTTGGGTCCTACCAACACTGTATCGTGACAGATGGTGGAAATTGACCCTTTTTATTCATTACAATATAATTGAAAGAGAAGGTGAGAGAACAACTAGAACAAAGTCTGGATGACAAGAACATGACAAACCGTCAGAACTGACGGTTAGTGATGCTCTGGTTCTGTTGGATTTTTTAAACATATTTTGTATATTCCTTCTGTTTTTTTTCCTAAATGCTTTTGTAAGTTCATTTTTTAAACACAAGAAAGGATTTTTTTTACCTTTGCTAAATGTTTCAATCGCTCCTGCGACCTTCTTCAGAGCTAGCCGCTAATGACAGCATCAATTCCTTGTCCGTTTATCAGCGGGCAGCACACGGCGACCCCGCCCTCTGCTGCCCGCGCTGTCCTCACCGATGACACAGTTCCACACATGTAGATCCGCGCCCACATCTCTGTATTTCCATGGCTTCTATAATCTATCTTTTATATTTTTGTCGATCGGTGGTTATGATCCGTGTGTTGCCCCAGTCCATTATAGGATTCTTCCTTGTGCAGAGGTCTGTTACGGCTGATTTATTTATTGTGCTTTCTGCTTCTTGTCTTGCTGCTCTTGTTTGTCTTCGGCTTGTTTCCTTCTCACACTCCTTCCTATGTTCTATTGTTCGTGTGTTTGATTAACGGAACCGGAACTACGTCACCCGAACCAGAACCACGTCATTGGTAGCGGATGTTTTATGTTTTTGTATTTAGCAGACGCTTTTGTCCAAAGCTACTTACAAGTGATAATCGGCATGTTGCCATTGAGGTCAACAACAACAATAACAACAACAACCAATTTCCAGTCAGTCGTAGGTGGCAGTGAGGCAACATGATGAATCATGGAGAGGTGAGAACCAGGAGTAGACAGTAGAGAGGGGGACGGGTGCAGTTTTAAACCAAAGCCGAAAGTTGGACTAGAAGCGGAAGGCGTGATCATGTGAGGGGCTAGAGGCTAACGGTAAAGCATGCAGGTGTAGTGGTTAAGGGTCATGTTCTGTGTCTCTTTGTTCCCCGGCCCCTCCTGTTCCACTTCAGATTTTCCTCTTGTGTCCCATTATTATCCCCAGCCCTCTGTAGACTTCCCTCAGGTGTCCTTCTAATCATTCTCCATTCCTAGTCAATCTTATTTTAGTCTTCCTCATCCATCCAGTTATTTGTTTATTTTTTGCCCTCAGTCTTTAGGTTTAGTTTTGTGTTTATAGGTTTATGTTTATCTGCCCTCTGGTCAAGCTCCTTCCCTTCCCATTTTGTTAATTGATGCCACCAGTTTCTCCTCAGCTCACACTCCTCACACCTGTCACTTGTTTCCCTGATTACCTCCCTCCACTCTGTGTTTGTCGGTCCATTGTCTTATGTCAGCGTTGTTCTGTCCCTCCGTACTAGTCTCTGGATTTCTGCTCAGTAAGTGAGCTTTTGTTTTTGTCTTGGTTTAGTGGTTAGGTTTTTGCCTCCTCTCTCTTTTTTTTTTTTTTATCATCTTCTAAAATAAAGGATTTTACTTTTTTCAACCGCTCCTCCCTGTGTGTTCTGGATTTCTGCATTTGGGTCCAAACCTTCCGCCCGCATCGTGACATTAAGACTGACTACATATTTGTTAAGTGATCATAAGATTGATATTCCATATAAATATGAATTATCAATCGTATTGGTCTTTGAACGTTTGATCAGAAGACACTACATTCTTCTATTCAGGGAACACATTTCATATTAATTCAGACAGAGTCAAGAATATTGTTTCATAAAAATGAATTTAATTCTATTTTCTAAACTAGTGATTATACGGGACAGATAATGAATGAAATGGTGGAATGTAAGCTAGATGTTTGTAGCTAAACCTTGTGAGTATCTGAGAGATCTTGTGATGTCTGGGTTGTAAAATCAGTGTAGCTGTATTGTGGGATAAGCTAGAGATTATTCATAAAACCATCCGACACCATCGTGCAGAGTCTACCTTACCCCTTGTGTGACGGCAGCTCTTGAGCAGTCGGGGAAGGAGGGTAGCCCGAGTGGTGAGTTCACCGGACGTCGTGGCTACAGGAATCTCAAAGAGCCGTAGTTCCCTTTGAATTCAGATCACCAGCCAGAAGATTCACCATGTTGTGTAGGTTTCAGACGTGCCATGTCTGAGGAGCTGCAGTGTGACATCACTCACAAGCGTTGCAGAGCGACTGTGACCTTGAGGTCAAAAGAGAGAATGGTTCCAAATGCTTTCTCGCCGGTCGGCCGAACCAGGAGGCAGCTGGAGAACTGTGGAATTAGGAAGTGATTCCCGTATTTATCAACTTTTTTTGTTTAGAAATTCAGACAAATCAGAATTTGACATGTTTAAAGGCGTTACCAAAGACCTCAGAGAATCCAAAAACCAGAGCAGCAGAAGCCAGGAGATGGTAGGAGAAGGCAGCGATGTCGTCTCAGGCAACGATCGCATCTGGTGGAAAGCACCAAAACACACACAGGGCATGGACCCTCACAGAAGATGTGAATGTAGTAAATAAACCACGTGTAACGAAAAGCTGCAGAAACAAAGAAAATAAACCAAACCCCTTTAATATATGTAAGCGAAAATGAAAGTTTGTGAAAACAATTAATAGAATGAAAAATGGAAGAGCTAATTAATCAGTAGCTCATAACTGACAAAAATGGAAATCCAAGGAAACTGTGAAAGGTGAGACAACTTTACTGTCCTCAGCATCTCAGAGGCATGTAGCAGAGGGCAATATTTTCAGTTCTAGCCCCTCACAAATTGATGCCTTAGTTCATCATGTGAATTCCTCTTTATGTGTGGCATTAGATGATGTAGCCCCTTTAAAAAAGAAGGTAATTAGGGACAGGAAGTTGGCTCCGTGGTTTAACTCTCATCTACGAGCCTTAAAACAAAACTCTAGGAAATTGGGGAGAACATGGCGCTCTACGCACCATGAGGAGGCCTACCTGTCCTGGAAAAATAGTCTTGTGCTTTATAAAAATAAGCTTCGACAAACTAGAACTGCTTATTTTTCAGCATTAATTGAGGAGAATAAGAATAATCCTAAATTTATTTTCAGTACAGTTGCTAAACTTACACAGAATCATAGCTCTGAGCCATCTATTCCCTTAGCCCTCAGCAGCAATGACTTCATGGGATTTTTTACAAGTAAAATTTATTCTATTAGAAACAAAATCTTTAGCATCCTCCCTAATGCGATTTCTTCTTCCTCAGTAATGGGCCATTCCCATCTGTACCGGGTCGGCCCGGGCCGGGTAGCGTAGGTTGTTTACATACCTGGGAGGCCTGGTATTTCTCCGGGCCAACCAAGGCTCATTCTCAGCCCTCTTCTCGAGGGGGTCTGCTTCAGGCCGACCAGGGCCAACACACCCACTGCTGACAGCAAATTCACACCTTCCATTAGAGCAAGCCTCTGATTGGAGGGTAGAATCAGCCCACATGGGCTTAAGACAAGGATGTGTGGAATCAACTGGGCCGACTGGGGCTACCCGGCCCGGGCCGACCTGGTACAGATGCGAGTGGCCCATTAGTGAGGCAGCATCAGAGGTGACTCTAGAACCTCATCTGTGCTTGAACCGTTTTGATCCAGTTGAGCTTTCAGAGTTATCAAAAATATTAGCTTCATCTAAACCTTCAACTTGCATTTTAGATCCAATCCCAACCAAATTATTTAAAGATGCATTTCCTTTGGTTACTGCCCCCATTCTAGATATAATCAATCTATCCTTAGTAAATGGGTATGTACCACAGGATTTTAAGGTTGCTGTAATCAAACCTTCACTTAAGAAGCCTTCTCTGGATCCAGATGACCCAATGAATTATAGACCAATATCTAACCTTCCATTTTTATCCAAAGTCCTGGAGAAAATAGTGGCCATCCAAGTATGTCAGCATTTAAACACTAATGCTCTGTTTGAGGAATTTCAGTCTGGTTTTAGAGAGTATCACAGCACTGAAACTGCATTAGTGAGAGTTACAAATGATATTCTCATGGCCTCAGATAAGAATCTTGTGTCTGTTCTAGTCTTGTTAGATCTCAGTGCTGCCTTTGACACAGTTGATCACAATGTTCTTTTAGAAAGGCTTGAACATGTTGTAGGGATCAAAGGAGCAGCGCTAGGCTGGTTTAAATCCTACCTGTCTGACAGATTTTATTTTGTAAATGTACATGACAAATCTTCTTCATACTCCAGGGTTACTTGTGGAGTACCACAGGGTTCAGTGCTTGGACCAATTCTTTTTACTATATATATGCTCCCAATTGGTAAAATCATTAGACAGCATGGGATAAACTTCCACTGTTATGCTGATGATACTCAGCTATATTTATCCATTAACCCTGATGAACCTAATCGGTTGGGTAGATTACAGGCTTGTCTTGAGGAAATAAAACATTGGATGACTCTAAACTTTTTGCTTTTAAATCAAGACAAGACGGAAGTTCTCATCTTTGGACCAGAAATCCAGAAAAGGAAATTGCTTAGCCAATCACCTGACCTGAATGGCATTACATTAATCTCCGAGAACAAAGTAAGGAACCTTGGTGTTATCTTTGACCAGGACATGTCATTCAAATCCCACGTTAAGCAGGTTTGTAGGATTTCCTTTTTCCACCTTCGGAATATTGCTAAGATTAGAAGCATCCTTTCCAGGAGTGATGCTGAAAAACTAGTTCATGCATTTATTACATCAAGACTGGATTACTGTAATCCATTACTCTCAGGAAGTCCACAGAATGTAGTTAAAAGTCTTCAGCTTGTCCAAAATGCTGCAGCTAGAGTTCTGATGAGAATTAAAAAGAGAGATCATATCTCTCCTGTCTTAGCTTCCCTACATTGGCTACCTGTTAAATTCAGAATACATTTTAAGATCCTTCTTCTCACATATAAAGCTCTTAATAATCAAGCTCCATCATACATCAGTGAACTGATTGTTCCATATGTTCCTAACCGAGCACTTAGCTCTCAGACTGCAGGTCTACTGGTGGTTCCCAGAATATCTAAACTTAGGATGGGAGGCAGATCTTTTAGTTATCAGGCTCCTCTCCTGTGGAACCAGCTCCCAGCTTTAGTCTGTGAGGCAGACACTTTGTCTACTTTTAAGAATAGGCTTAAAACATTTTTATTTGATAGGGCCTATGGTTAAAATCTGATGTTAGCCCAGATCTGGACAAGTGGGGGAGTAGAGGGAGGTGGAGTGTACAGTCGGTAAAGACGGCTCTCCCTTGCCCTGACTCCAACATGCCTACATCTAAATTGGAAAGATTATCCAGAGTTAACTCTGTAGTTATGCTGCTATAGGCTTAGACTGCTGGAGGACACACTGACCACTTTCCACACTACTACTTTCTTCTACAGTCTGCTCTTTAACTGTATTATTTCCTGCTATTTCAGCTGTTAACTTTATTTTCTCTCTAAGTGTTTTTCTCCCCAGAAGAAGCTACAACGATGTTCTGCTGAGCTGTGGTGGTCTCATGGAGGGGGCCATCGACTAGCACACTGCTGCTAACCACAAACATTCTCTCTCTCCTTATAATAACTTCTTGGTTTCTTTGACGTTGGATGTGCTACTACTAGTTTACCCGTTTAATTATAGATCCACTAGGATAAATACAATAAAGTTTATCTTTCACCAAATACAATATTTACTAAGAAATCACAGTTTAACCATAGAAACACTACTTGGTGTGTGTGTGTGTGTGTGTGTGTGTGTGTGTGTGTGTGTGTGTGTGTGTGTGTGTGTGTGTGTGTGTGTGTGTGTGTGTGTGTGTGTGTGTGTGTGTGTGTGTGTGTGTGTGTGTGTGCGCGTGTGTGTGCGTGTGTGTGTGTGTGTGTGTGTGTGTGTGTGTGTGTGTGCGCGTGTGTGTGCGTGTGTGTGTGTCTGCTCTGTCTTCTACATCTCCAGTGAGTCGTGGAGGATGGCTGCTTATACTGAGCCAGGATTCTCTGGAGGTTTCTTCCTGTTAAAAGGGAGTTTTCCTCTCCACTGTCGCTGCATGCTTGCTTAGTATGAGGATTGCTGTAAAGGCTCTGACACTAGTCAGTGACTCGATGCGACCTGCTGGGTTCCTCATATAGGAAACTTGTTGCTGATTGGCTTAATGACCTGACCTGCATTGGAATGTTTATTATGTGAAGGTCCTTGAGACGACTCTTGTCAATTTGGTGCTTTATAAATAAAATTGAATTGAATTATGGAAATTAAACTAAGAAGATGAATAACATAATTATTTTAGACACAGACAACATCCCCCACACCTTTGGAAATCTTGCAACGCGCCTGCTACCAGTTACAAATTGTGAAGGGGAACGATTTTCACAAATGGCAAGAATAAAATCCACAAACTCAACAGCGCCTCAGTGCACTGTCACTGATGGCTACTGAATCTCAGCTTGTCATGAATCTGGACTTTGATGACATTGTAAATGAATTTACTAACAGAAAGCTGTAAAGAGGCAAAAATGACCCGTGTTAAAAGAGATGTGGGTTAACTTAGAAAATGTGGGTGCAATTTTAAGTGCTTGTCAAACTTGTTTTAACATATTTCTAACAGACCGGGAAAGGATCAGCTGCGTCACCACCAGTCGGTTTTAACGAGCTGCACCATGCTCCCCTTCGAAGGCCGTGTGTGGTCCCGGAGCCACCCTGCTGTAGTTCCTCTGACCTCCAGCAGGAGGCAGCACGCTCTGGTGCGCTTCTGATGGAGGAGAGGAGAGGAAGCTGCAGCGAGTCGCGGGGCTGATGCTCTGACCCGGTCGTGATGGACCCATCTGACGGTTTCGGCTCTCCCCGACACGAGGCCACGGCAGACCCCGCGTGGGCGAGCTTCTGCTCCTGGCTGGAGTGTGTGTGTGTCGTTACCTTCGACCTGGAGCTCGGCCAAGCCATCGAGGTGCGTTAGCTTAGCATCGCTAGCATCAGCTGTCAATCACAGCATCAGTTTAAACCTGAGAAACTTGGATGTTGCTGTGGTTCTTCACTACAGCCGCCCTAAACCAAGAGTAGCTCTGTTCACAAGAGCGTGTCTGAGAAAAACGAGGTCCTATTGAAGTGTGTCTTCCTGAGTAGGTGCACCGCTCACCTGGACCCATGTTGTACAGCGAGCTGCTGGACTTTAGTGGAAGGTTTGACTGGAGATGGACTGGTTTCCTATCAATGGTACTCACACCTCTCAGCACGCTAAAATGTAACTCCACAGTAGAGCAGGGAGCCCAGTCCTGGTGCTGGAGGGCCGGTTTCATGCTGGTTTTGTTGGGTTTTCTGCTTCAGCACACCTGATTCAGTGGTTGAGTCGCCTGTGCAGCAGCTCATCAGTAAGTAAGGAAAAGTTTATTTATAGAGCGCCTTTCTCAGATATAAATCACAAAGCGCTGTACAACATGATAAAGATCAGGGCAAATACCTCTAACCAATAAAAACATCAGAAAAACAATAGCAGTGATTAAGTAGAAAATTAAATCATGAGTATAAACAAAGTGAAGGTGTGAACCCGAACAAAGCCATCATTCTGAAACATTTAGGGAGGGAACGCCTGGATGAAAAGGTGAGTTTTTAGATGATTTTTAAAGACCTCTACAGTGTTAGATAGACGGAGATTTGAAGGTGGACTGTTCCAAAGTCTGGGTGCAATAGTCTGAAAGGCCCCGCCCCCTTTGGTTTTCAGTCTGGTTCGAGGAACAGCCAGGAGGTTTTCAGATGTGGATCTAAGGTTCCGAGAGGTGGTGTGTGGGGATAAAAGCTCAGATAGGTAGCTTGGAGCCTGGTTGTTAAGAGCTCTATAGGTCAGGACTAAAACTTTAAACTGTATTCTATATTCTACCGGGAGCCAGTGGAGGGACTGTAAACCTGGAGTGATGTGAGCTCGTCTGCTGGATTTGGTTAGGAGTCTGGCTGCTGCATTTTGGATGGCTTGAAGGCGTGAGAGGGAGGTTCTGCTGAGACCAGTAAAAAGAGCGTTACAGTAGTCTAAGCGTGATGACACAAAGGCATGGATGATTTTTTCCAGATCTGCAGTAGAAACCAGTTTACGGACTTTTGAAATGTTTCTCAGTTGGAAGAAACAAGAGCGGGAGATGGTTTTTACGTGTGAGTCTAAACTTAGAGCTGGATCAAAAATAACTCCCAGGTTTCTAATGTTGGCCTTGGCTGATGGGCAAAAAGAGGCAATTTCTTGCTCGATTTTTGGCTGAAGTTCCGGGGGTGCAGCGATCAGGGTCTCTGTCTTGTTAGCATTGAGGACAAGAAAGTTGCTGGACAGCCAGTTACTGATCTGGGTCAGGCAGAGTACAAGTGTGGCCAGCCTGTCCAACTGGTGTGGCATAAAGGACATATAGAGCTGAATATCGTCAGCGTAGATGTGGTAGGAGATGTCTGGGAAAGACTGAATGATGCCAGCTAGAGGAAGAATATAGAATGTGAATAAGTAGAGGCCCTAGAACTGAACCTTGTGGGACCCCGCATGTTAGAGAGGCAGTGTCTGAAGAGAAGGTTTCTGACTTCACTGTGAATGTTCTGTTAGTGAGATAGGAAGAGAGCCGGTCTAGAGCAGAACCTGAAATCCCAGCCAGGGCCTTTAACCTGTTTAGTAGAACGTTGTGGTCTACAGTGTCAAAAGCTGCACTGAGGTCGAGCAGGACCATGACAGAGCATTTCCCTGCATCAGCAGCCATCAGGAGGTTATTATGCACCCTTACTAGAGCAGTCTCAGTTGAGTGCTGCTTCAGAAAGCCAGATTGGAAGGGGTCAGAGATCTTTGACTTAGAAAACCAGGATCTGAGTTGGGTTTCAACAACCTTCTCAAGTACTTTGCTGATGAAAGGTAGCTTAGAAATGGGCCTAAAGTTACTGGTGGAGCTGGCGTCAAGGTTGGGTTTCTTTAAGAGGAGTCACTACTGCATTTTTAAAGTAAGATGGAACACAGCCTTGGCTCAGTGAGCTGTTGATTATAGTCAACAGAGATGGTCTGACAGAGGCAAGGGACCCGACTAAAACAGAGGGAGTTAAGATATCTGATGAGCATGATGAGAGTTTCATCTGACTGATTATTGAGGTTAAGTCATTTAGTGTAATTGGGGAGAAGGAGGTGAAAGACTCGGAGCACTGGGGGGCCTCCCCTCCTGAGGGGGCGAGGGCTGGTGGAATGCTGGATCTCAGATTCAACACCTTGTTGGCTAAAAGATGGAGAAATCTGTTACAGTCACCAGCTGAAGATAGCTGAGCCTGCTGCGGAGGAGAAGACACGATGCTGGAGATGGTTTCAAACAAAACCTAGGATTATTCTTATTTTGACATATGAGGTTGCTGAAGAAAGAAGACCTGGCATCTTCTACAGCTTCGCAGAAGCCTGTTAATCACCTGCTGACTGAAATCAGGCGTGTTGAAGCACAGCTATAGCTAAACCGTGCTATAAGCTGGTAGTCCATATAGGCTGGTAGCGGCAGCCACTTTGTTTACATCGAGGCTTCGTGATCCACGTGAAACGGGTGTTGTGGGAAAGTATGTTCCCCTGAAATATTCTGTTTCCCTTATTGTGTTTCCGTTAGGCAGTCAAGAGCAAATATTTCCAAATCCACAGAACTTCTAGTCCATTATGAGGACTAAACTAGCTGAAATAAAAGATGTTAAACTGAGTGAGATTACATCGTTTTACATAACTTTCTAAATGATAAACAAGCTTGCTGCTAAAGAGTGAACAAGAATGATTTTACTGGATCTTTTTATTGTTTTTAGGAGGAAATACAGATAAAAATCACAAGCATAACATTATTACATTACATTACATCATTTTACCGTAGTTTACAATAGTCAATGCTATGTTCTCTGCTCCAGTTAAACAAGATAAATATAACTTGCTACATGACAAAGCCTGAATATATCCCGAAATGAAAAGGTTTCTTTTAGCAAATATCTGCTCACAGCCGCTCCAACGAAAGCGGCCTACAACAGCATTTAAGGCGTATTATTGTTTGGACTCTGGTAGTCCAGTGGCAAGCTCGTCTGATGTAAGCTTTGTTTTCCCCTCAGCTGATGCTGGTTCGACTCTCGGTGGGGTCGTCAGCAATCTATTTAGCCAGCTGAAACATTTAATTTGTTTATATTTTAGTTGTAATGTTTATTTTCTGCAAAATACTTATGTCTCTAAAAGTTCTTTGAATTTGGTCGTTCCTAAACAGCATTTTAGTTTAAACTCTGCTCACAAATGGACTCACACTGGCTACATAAACGAATAAATAAAAATAACAAACACATTAGTCATTATATTGTAAACGGTTTACCAATAAATGGTTGTAAACATAGTACTGGCAAGTGTTGCTAGAAAAGAAGAAAAAGGGTTATAAACTACCTTTAATCTGCCGCTTCGGGGAGGTGAACCTGTGCAAAACTGCATGTCAACCTGCCTCCATGACCACTTCACCACTATATCTGATAACATGCAGGTGGCGTCACATGTAATTGTGCCATTGTAGATGGGATGTTTGGTTTTTCCGGCAGTGTCTCAGTAGAAGTCATTTCAGAAATAATTTGTCAGAAAATTGACAGAATATCCAGATTTGAGAACCAAGACCAGACCCGCTTCAGGGGAGGAGACCAAATAGAAGCTGAGATGGGAGGACAATGCATGAATGAGGCCAAAAATGGCTTTGGCGTGTTTCTTATGAGGAAATGACAATATAACACGGTAAAAAGTTCCAAAAGTTAGATTTTTAATTATATGGAAGCTTTACAAAAACTGTTCAGTTAACTTCTCAACTCCGTCCTCAATCTTGCATTTTAGATGATATTAGCTGTAACACCCTCTTTGGTTCCAGAATGCTATCAAGTCTGACAACTGGAAGGAACTGGACTGACTCTGATGGAATGGGCGGGGCTGACTCAGGAATGGGCGGGGCTGACTCTGGTGCAGCTCCGCCTTTGTGGTTCTGCAGCGAGCACCACTTGGGTTTTTTAGGAACTTAAGTATATATTTAAATAAAATAAGGCAGGCTGAGGGCACAAGGTCCTGACTATAAAGGGACGTTGTAAAGATGGCCGATGCCGGTATGTAAACGGTGAATATTGGCCTGGTATGTGTTTTTATTCTCTCTCTCTCTCTCTCTTCCAGTTGATTTATCCTCAGGACGTGAAGCTCACTGAGAAAGAGGTGATTATCAATAATCTCTATTGATCAGGTAATTGGTCACAAGCTGACTGTTTTTACTGTTTTATCGTCAGAAAACCAGCATCTGCTACCTGTCCTTCCCAGACTCCTACTCAGGTAAAGGTCTGTGTAGTGTGAGGTCAGAGGTCACATATTTTTGATAAATTATTTTGTTTTACGTTATTTGACAGTATTTTTATTCCACACAACATGCCGGGCGTTTCCATGGAAACATGTAATGACTGAGCTGGTCTGAACTAAACGCCCAGCCTCGAAGATTTATTTATTTATTTATTTACTTGTTTACTTATATTCTTTGAGAGGATAAAGCCTCAGGATGTAACTTGTTGCTTTTGAGAGGCCATCTGTCCGTACAGCACGAAAGTGGAGACGGCAACGTGGTTAGCAGCTGAAATAAAATCAGTTCCCTAAAAATGTGCTCAGACAACACAACCTGTCTAAACCGGCACACCTGTACATCATTCATGCGTCATCAGCCCCTTGATGAGCCACACCTGTGAGGTGGGATGGGTTATCTTGGTAAAGGAGGCGTGTCGCTAACACATGTAGACAGATTCAGAACAACATGGCTGTTTGGTGTTTGTAGACACAGCTTCAGATGTTTGAGTCCAGCTCATGAAAAATGGGAGCAGAAACAAAAGTGTTGCGTTTATATTTATTTATTATATTCATATCCTTTCAACGAGGTACCACGAGTGGTGATGGAGGGATGGAATAACGCAGTTCTAGACAGCCTGATTGCTTTAAGCTTATCCAAAAGCAAATAATGATCGACTAAATCCAAAGCTTCAGTAAAATCCACCAAAATGGCGCCCGATAATCGTTGTGATTTAAGCCACAACTTGCAGCTGTAGTAAGGTTTTTTTACAAACCCAGACTAAACCGAGGGAGCATCTAGTTAGTGTCACGGTAGTTCTAGAGTCGGTTAAAAACACATTTTTCAGACTTTTCAAAGAGATGCTGTTTGCTAGGCTACATCTGTTAGCAACATAAACGCCATAGCACCGAAAACATTTACAATATCTGTGTTGAGGTGTATCGGTAGCCTGTGCTGTCAATCGATCCTGGCTCCACCCCTTCTTTCTGATGCATTGGTTTAACTCAAGGTCCGAGCAGCCAATCAGCAGTGAGGTGAACAAGCCAAGGCTAGTCAGCCTTAGCTAGAAGTGCCGGTTGCACATGAAACTTGCATGTGAGCATGTGGATAACATGTAAACTATGTATGTATGTGATAGCCGCTAGCCCAGCTGTCTCCTCTAGCTTCCCGTTTAGCATGCTAAGTATTTACTTTTCACACATGCTGTGTGTGTAGCGGTGAAACATGTTCCCACTGAAACATGTTCCCAATGAAACATGTTCCCACTGAAACATGTTCCCACTGAAACATGTTCCCACTGAAACATGTTCCCACTGAAACATGTTCCCACTGAAACATGTTCCCAATGAAGAAACATGTTCCCACTGAAACAGGTTCCCACTGAAACATGTTCCCAATGAAACATGTTCCCAATGAAACATGATCCCAATGAAACATGTTCCCACTGAAACATGTTCCCAATGAAACATGTTCCCAATGAAGAAACATGTTCCCATTGAAACATGTTCCCACTGAAACATGTTCCCAATGAAGAAACATGTTCCCACTGAAACATGTTCCCAATGAAGAAACATGTTCCCATTGAAACATGTTCCCACTGAAACATGTTCCCACTGAAACATGTTCCCACTGAAACATGTTCCCACTGAAACATGTTCCCACTGAAACATGTTCCCAATGAAGAAACATGTTCCCATTGAAACATGTTCCCATTGAAACATGTTCCCATTGAAACATGTTCCCACTGAAACATGTTCCCAATGAAGAAACATGTTCCCATTGAAACATGTTCCCACTGAAACATGTTCCCACTGAAACATGTTCCCACTGAAACATGTTCCCACTGAAACATGTTCCCACTGAAACATGTTCCCATTGAAACATGTTCCCACTGAAACATGTTCCCACTGAAACATGTTCCCAATGAAGAAACATGTTCCCACTGAAACATGTTCCCATTGAAACATGTTCCCACTGAAACATGTTCCCACTGTAACATGTTCCCAATGAAACATGTTCCCACTGAAACATGTTGCCACTGAAACATGTTCCCACTGAAACATGTTCCCACTGAAACATGTTCCCACTGAAACATGTTCCCACTGAAACATGTTCCCACTGTAACATGTTCCCAATGAAACATGTTCCCACTGAAACATGTTGCCACTGAAACATGTTCCCACTGAAACATGTTCCCATTGAAACATGTTCCCACTGAAACATGTTCCCACTGTAACATGTTCCCAATGAAACATGTTCCCACTGAAACATGTTGCCACTGAAACATGTTCCCACTGAAACATGTTCCCAATGAAGAAACATGTTCCCATTGAAACATGTTCCCACTGAAACATGTTCCCACTGAAACATGTTCCCAATGAAACATGTTCCCAATGAAACATGTTCCCACTGAAACATGTTCCCACTGAAACATGTTCCTACTGAAACATGTTCCCAATGAAGAAACATGTTCCCACTGAAACATGTTCCCAATGAAACATGTTCCCACTGAAACATGTTCCCACTGAAACATGTTCCCAATGAAGAAACATGTTCCCAATGAAGAAACATGTTCCCACTGAAACATGTTCCCACTGAAACATGTTCCCAATGAAGAAACATGTTCCCACTGAAACATGTTCCTACTGAAACATGTTCCCACTGAAACATGTTCCCAATGAAGAAACATGTTCCCACTGAAACATGTTCCCACTGAAACATGTTCCCACTGAAACATGTTCCCAATGAAGAAACATGTTCCCACTGAAACATGTTCCCACTGAAACATGTTCCCAATGAAACATGTTCCCACTGAAACATGTTCCCACTGAAACCTGTTCCCACTGAAACATGTTCCCACTGAAACATGTTCCCAATGAAACATGTTCCCAATGAAGAAACATGTTCCCACTGAAACATGTTCCCACTGAAACCTGTTCCCACTGAAACCTGTTCCCACTGAAACATGTTCCCACTGAAACCTGTTCCCACTGAAACATGTTCCCACTGAAACCTGTTCCCACTGAAACATGTTCCCACTGACCGTTACGGACCTTCTCTGTGCATTAGAAGAAAACTCACAGTAAGGGAAGTAAAGAGCAGCTTTAGGAAGGAACCTGCACACCGCTCAAGGCCACTCAGAGGTCACGTGATGTGGATGTGATTCAACAGGATGTCTGGGGGACACCAAGTTCACCTTCAGGTTACGTCAGTCTGTGGGTCGCAGGTCATCCAGAGAGGACGTCTACAACAGAGACGCGCCTGTCACGTTGCAGGTGAGAGACACACACCTGCAGCAGGACTAAAAAGCAGGTGTGTTTTGATCTCAGGGGCTTTGCTTCCTGCTTTCCTCACAGAAAGAAACTGCACATTTCTTTGGTTACGTTTATTTTCGACAAGTGAAGGACGTCTCTGTCAAGAGAGGCTACTTTCAGAAGGTAAGTCACCTGTTGTCACCTGTCTGCTGTGGGTTTGTCTTACTTGTAGTCATCTGCCTGTTTTTCAGTCCCTAGTGTTGGTGTCCAAGTTGCCGTACACACACCTGTTTCACTCGCTGCTTCAGATCATCGCACCTGAGTACTTTGAGAAGCTTGAGCCATGCTTGGAAACAGGTGATGATGTCATACAGTCATCATAGAATTTAACTCCGGCTTGGGCTACGCTGGTCCTCAAGGGCCGCCATCCAGCTTGTTTCAGTCTTTTCTCTGCTCCAACACACCTGGTTTGATCCAGCAGGTGATTAACAGGCTTTTGCACAGCTTGAGGAGCTGCTGAACAGGTGATTGAACCCCTGGAGCAGAGGAACAACTAAAACATTCTGGAGAGGAGCCTGGAGAACCGGGCTTAACCAGCCCCGATAACTTCAGTGTTTGTACTCCTCATCCTCACAGTGTGCAATGAGATAGACCAGTGGCCTGCCCCCACGCCTGGTCAGATGCTTACCCTGCCTGTCCTGGGTGTCATCCTACAGGTGAGCAGAAAGGGGTGTGGTCTATAGGTGAGGGTAAACGTATGTATTGCAATCATAATGGGTGTTTCGCAAGAGAATGTGTTCCTGTCACATGAACCCAGCACTTTTCCTCTGAGGGGCGATAAGACACTGGGAGGTGTAGATCAGCACGGTTAGAAGGTGGAGAACAACATCAGATGGAAGTGGACTTGTTATAAAACACACCTTTTGTATCCCGTGCTGGTCTCTGTGGCCTCTGTAGCGTCATGTAAGTGGTTGCTTTACTAAACGATCAATAAGATGCAATATTCCATATATTAGATGTTTGCTGTTTGATCCCAGATGAAAGCTGGTCTTGGTCGTTCAGGGAAACCACAGCTTCGTAATAATTTGAGTCAGAGGCAAAAATATAGTTTATAAAAACCTGTTTAATGTTATATTTCTACTACTGATGAGGACACAGAACAAGTTATGATGAACGATGGTTGAAACAAGACAACTGAGACGATGAATGTGAGCTCACGTCTGGGTGGTAAAATCAGTCTGACTGGTGAACAGTGGAGTTAAAATGGCTTTAATGGTCATAAAAGGTTCTAAAAACAACCGATGGAGAGTGTTATTAAAATAATGCCAAAAGGAAACAAGACACACTTAAACACGACTAAAAGGTTAACATTTAAAAGACCAACTATCAACATTAAAAGCAGAATATCCATCTCTTTGCTTTGTCATCAGTTTTCCTCTTGCAGCCACGTCCAGGAAGGTTGGCCACAGTCCCATGAGTAACACGTTCAACTGTAGTCACGGGAACTTCTAGCTGCTGGGAGATGGTCTGACAGCCTTTACCTGCTTGTCTAGACTCTCTTTGTAATCTCCTGAGACAACTTTCCTTTGCTTCTTCTGGTTCATGTAGAGTGTGATACCCACCATGTCACCAACAACACTGTGACTACCTGAAGCCCTTTATATAGGTCCACTGACTGATGGCAAGATTGTAAACGCCTGTGATGCTAACTAGTGGGCATTGCCCATTGGTCACATTATGCTGTCTTTTCTATGGGTACATCATTTATTATCACTTTTGTCCGATCAAGTTATTTCTGTGACCACTGTGGGTTTTTCTATCATTGACTGAAGAGTACCAACGGTATTATCTGTACAAACCGTAGGCTGTTTTAACTTTGATTTTATTTCCCTTATTATTCGGGATGCACTGAAATGAAAATACTTGGGCAAAACCGAAAATGAGGAAACCAAGGCTGAAAAACCGAAACAGCAAAAGAGATCATCGCGTCAGGAATAAGAACCATAGCATTCATGGCTACGATGTGTACTATCCTCACTAAAATTGAGGCATTGCAATCAAAAAAATTACAAAACCATTAAAATATTTATTTAGCACTGACATAACTCTCGTCATCTTCCGCTTCATCCGGGTCCGGGTTGTGGGGGCACTACCCCAACTAGGGAGCTCCAGACTGTCCTCTCCCCGGCCTTCTCCACAAGCTCTTCCGGCAGGACCCCAAGGCGTTCCCGGACCAGATTGGAGATGTAACCTCTCCAACGTGTCCTGGGTCGACCCGGGGGCCTCCTGCTGGCAGGACATGCCCGAAACACCTCCCCAGGGAGGCATCCTGACCAGATGCCCAAACCACCTCAACTGGCTCCTCTCGATCCGGAGGAGCAGCGGCTCTACTGCGAGTCCCTCCTGAATGTCCGAGCTCCTCACCCTATCCCTAAGGCTGAGCCCGGCCACCCCGCGAAGAAAACTCATTTCGGCTGCTGGCATCTGCCATCTTGTTCTTTCGGTCATTACCCAAAGCTCGTGGCCGTAGGTGAGGACTGGGTGGTAGATGGACTGGTAAATCGAGAGCCTTACTTTCCGGCTCAGCTCCTTCGTCACCACAACAGACCGGTTCAGCGCTGACCCATTCTGCATGTCGATTTCCCGATCCCTCCTACCCTCACTCGTGAACAAGACTTCGAGATACTTGTACTCCTCCACTTGAGGTAGGACCTCTCTCCCGACTCAGAGTTGGCAAGCCGCCCTTTTCCGGTCCAGAACCATGGTCTCAGACTTAGAGGTGCTGATCCTCATCCCAGCTAGGGTTGTCACGGTGTGAAAATTTAACTTCACGGTTATTGTGACCAAAATTACCACGGTTTTCGGTATTATCGCGGTATTTTTTTAAACGTTTTACATTTTCACACAATGAAATAAACCCTGTATGTCAGGAAATATTGTCCTCAGTTTGTGTCTAAATTTAGCCTAAAATGTGTTATTTTGTAATTATGTTGTTTATTTGTTTACATTTTTTCCCTTTAGTCTTTAAAATACCAATATTTGCCCATAACTTCTTCTTTTATGTCTGTTTGATGTCATCATTTTAAAAATATTACATCAGATGATACTCAGTACTCAAGTAGCCTTCTAATCAGATACTTTTTTACCCTTACTTGAGTAATAAACCCTATATCAGGAGAATATTGTCCTCAGTTTGTGTCCTTCCAGTGAGCTTTGCAGATGTGGGAAAATGTCATCAGGCAGTAATCGTTGTTAAATTCATAATTATTCTCGGAGAGAGACCAACTCTTATCTGCCCCTGGGAGCCCCGTAATGCATAGCGTCATTTTAACATGGCGGTGTCCGCGACACGGTTTATATGCAGGTAGCGGCGCTGCGGCTGCTTTATATAGCGACTCGTTGCATTCTCCCTCAACCCAAATCCTCGGATCACGCATTTTAGCTAAAACGCTAACGTTAGCTTGCCTTGCGTTGACTGTAGAGTTGTGGGTGATGGTCACGCAGATGTGTCATGAGATTTGAAGCGTTGCTGCCTTTCACAGACACTTTTTCTGCACGTGCTGCAAACAGGATAGCCGTCTTCTATCAGCTGTCCCTCGGCATTCTTCACATATCCAAAAGATGCCCGTACTTCCCACTTTGTCTTCTTTGAGGCACAATAAATGTCCTGAGCGCTGCCATCTCCTCCTTTGGCCATTATTTCAGCTTTAGCTTCAAGAAAGTTTTGGTTGTAAACAACAAAGTGCGCATGTGCCGCCGGCAACTTCAGCAGATGATACGGTGTCTGGTAAGGGTCACTGCGCCTACACCGCAGCCACGGTAATCCACCGAGATAATATAGTATTTAAAAACAAGACGGTTATTATTATTGTCAACTTTTTTACTGGGGTTTACCGCTACACCGGTTACCGTGACAACCCTAATCCCAGCTGCTTCACATTTGGCTACGAACCCACCCAGCAAGAGCTGAAGGCCAGAGCTGAATGAAGCTAGGAGGACCACATCATCCGCAAAAAGCAGAGGTGAGATTCCTGCCACCAAACTCCACACCCTCAACACCACCACCTAGAAATTCTGTCCATAAAGGTAATGAACAGAACCGGTGACAAAGAGCAGCCCTGGTGGAGTCCAACCCTCACCGGGAACAGGTCCGACTTACTACCGGCTATGCGGACCAAACTCACGCTCCTCTGGTAAAGGGACTCAATGGCCCTTAACAGAAAGCCACCCACCCCATACTCCTGGAGCGTCCCCCACAGGATGCCCCTGGGGACACGGTCATAAGCCTTCTCCAAATCCACAAAACACATGTGGATTGGTTGGGAAAACTCCCATGCTCCCTCCATCACCCTTGCAAGGGTATAGAGCTGGTCCACAGTTCCACGGCCAGGACGAAAACCACATTGCTCCTCCTCTATCTGAGATTCAACTATCGATCGGACCCTCCTCTCCAGTACCTTGGCGTAGACCTTTCCAGGGAGGCTGAGGAGTGTGATCCCCCTATAGTTGGAACACACCCTCAGGTCACCCTTCTTAAAGATGGGGACCACCACCCCGGTCTGCCACTCCACAGGAACTGCCCCCGATGACCACGCAATGTTGCAGGTCAACCACGACAGCCCTACCACATCCAAAGCTCCGCCACTGACATATCAATGTACAAAATTAGAACTCTAAATAAAACGTTTCGCATGACGTCACTCGTGTACATGAAATAATCAAAAATTATAAAGAAAAATGAATAATTGTACAGGATTATAACTGAAAGGCCCGCTGAGGACTGTAAAATTAACACTTTAAGCACCAAAGTTGCAATATTGCATTTAACGAACCACAGCTGCAAATATAATCCCGTATGACGTCATTGCTTTACACCAGGAGATGGTGGAGATGTGTGACTTCAGTCTGAGCAACACTTTTGGGTGTTTCTATTGACATGTTTGGAGTTTAGAGTTTGAAAACTGCCCCCCGTCCGAGACTCCCGACTGGGGAGAGGACGAGAGCACACAGTGGGTGAATATCATTTAGTAGAGAGGAGAAACTTACCATGCTGACAGGTCTGTTCACTGTAGACAAAGCTCTCTGTGTGGTAATGGCTGACTCTGAAGAGTAATAGTCACCCTCTGACAAGATCGTGGTTCGTGACTCGTCCAGTGAAAATGAAAGTGACGATGCTGCAAGCAGCATCAGATCATGTGTGCTTCATGTGAATCACACATGATCTAAAGATTATTTGACCGTGTTCAGGACATGGTGGGTGTAGAAAGATGGTAAACACACAGCTAGCAGTCACAGATGTAGTGGGAATGTCGAAGAGAAGGAAACAAAGCCGGGCAGACGCGGTACAAACCAAAAAGTGTGTCACATAATTGATACGAATGTTCAGTTCATTTTATTTCAAACGTATACATTCACCAACATTTCATAAAATCCTTCCAAGCAGTTGTTTGAAAAGGAGCAGGCAGAAGTATGTACTTATCTAGCCCCACCCCCTCAGGTTTACATCCTCATCATCTCAGTTTGAACAACAAAACATTTTCAATGCCTTCAAACAAAAATAAAAATAATTCTCATGTTCCACTAGAACTATATTTAGATTTGCTCATTTGTAGAAGAGATCAAACATCAGTTTTCATGCCGTCCTGGGCTACTCGCCTTTTCTTCGTTCTTATACTTATTTAACATTTCTTGTTTTAGTTTTATTTTAACTGGTTTACATCACTACTGACCTTTATTTCTTCTGGTAACTCATTCCAGAATTTAACGCCCGCTATAGAGATAGACATCCTTTTCAATGTTGTTCTTACTCGTTGTACTTTTAAATCACACTTCCCTCTAAAACTATGCCTCCCTTCTCTTTCTAAGAACCATTCACTTATTTCAAGAGGGAGCATCCCTTTCCTTGCCTTAGATATTATTTGTACTGTTTTAAACTTGACCAGGTCCTGGAATTTTAAAGCTTGCGTCTTAATAAAAGTGTGTTTGTGTGAGCCCTATACCCCTCCTGATTTATTAGTCTAACAGCCCTTTTCTGCATTATGATTATAGTCTGAATATTACTTTTATACGTGTGTTTCCCCAAACTTCTACACAATAACTCATGTATGGTAATAGTAAAGCACATTATAACATATGTAATGTTTTCCTATCCAGAAAATGTTTTACTTTCCCCGACGGCAATGCCCCGCGCTAACTTCCCCTCACGTAGGTGATGTGTGATTTCCAACAGGCCTTATGGTCAATGATCACACCAAGAAATCTTATGGTATTAACCCTTTCTAGATATAAAAAAGGCACAGAAACAGGAAGATCGCTAAGACCCGCGTTTAGTTTCTCTTTAAAGACAGGACGACCTGAGAGAGTCCAGATGACGGTAAACACATGCCCGCTCTGAGGAGTCTGTTCTGGAGCTTATTCCTTCCTGATATTAACTCCGCCTCACCGGGTAGGTCTGCATGGTGAGAGGGCATGCTGCCAGAATGACCATCAGATGGTAGCAGGCTCTCCTGATTGGCTGAAGGTCTCTGACACGTGATGTCACATGAACCTTTCTGTTGGTGTTTTAGGTGAGGATTCCTTCAAAAACAGACAAACCAGCAGGAAGTCCCGTCAGACAGACACTCAAAGAGGTCAGAGGTCATAGTGTGTCTTATCCTCCGTCACTCTGCTTTTGTTGTTAATAAAGTTTTCCTCTTCAGAGTCTCGTCCCGGCCCCCATGCTGCTGCAGACCATTCACGAACTGGACATGTTCAAGTAAAGTGTTTGCTTTTACAACACACCTGTATCTCACCTGTACAACCCTTTTATGTTAGCCATGACCAGTTTATGTAAGTGTCAGCAGGTGAGTCTCACCTGTGCTCTGCTCAGGTGTTTCCAGTCGGTTCTGTTCCATCTGCAGATGATGTGGGAGCTCATGCTGCTTGGGGAGCCACTGGTCGTCATGGCGCCATCCCCAACTGTCTGTTCAGAGACCATCCTGGCACTTGTCAGGTATTTCAGTCTGACGCTGACAGCCAATCACAAAGCACTGCTGATGTTGTTACCGTGGTAACCGTGTGTCGACCTTCAGCTCTATCAGTCCTCTGAAGTTCTGCTGTGACTTTCGACCCTACTTTACCATCCATGACAGTGAGTTCAGAGAGTATACCACGAGGACTCAGGCGCCGTAAGTCTTACACACCTGGGTCGGTAAACACACACCTGTGTTTCACCTGTAAAACATCTGCTGTTTGTGTCTTCTGGTCCTTCAGGCCTAATGTAGTTCTTGGAGTCACCAACCCGTTCTTCATCAAAACGTTCCAGAACTGGCCTCATGTTGTCCGATTAGGAGACATCAGGATGGCAGGTAGACCGCATATGCTGTTCTTCCTTTTCCACCTTCATCGTCATCATCATCATCATTCATAGAGCCCTTTCCATCAACCAGAGGTCAAACCAAAATACTGCTAATGGTAAATGGTCTGTGTTTGTATAGCATCTTAGGGCTCTACAACCCCCCAAGGCGCTTCACAACACCATCAGTCATTCACCCATTCACACGCTGGTGGGGATGAGCTACCGTGTAGCCACAGCTGCCCTGGGGCGCATTGACAGGCGCCACCGGTCCCTCCGACCACCACCAGCAGGCAACGTGGGTTAAGTGTCTTGCCCAAGGACACAACGACTGAGCAGGGCTCGAACCTGCAACCTTCCAATTACGGGTCGAGCTCTTAACTCCTATGCCACCATCGCCCTTTGTTTATTGCCCATGCTTGGTTTAGTTCTTCTGTTATCATGTTTACTCGGTGGATCACTGACAGTTTATGTGTAGTGGGGTGTTGTGATGTCCATAATGAATGTTGGTGTGGTTTCCTGTATGTGTTTATGTTTAGGGTCACGTCTGTCTGTCTGCTTATGAAGGTCATGCTGCCTTCTCTTTCCTCCACACGTGAGTTATCTGTGTCGTCAGCATTGTTCAGGTGATATTGGTGTCTGTTTGTCATGTTGGTATGATCTCCAGTATGTCGTCTACGCAGCGTTTCCATAGTTTTATTTTGTCGTTTGGGGGGGCGGTGGCTACGGCTTTCTGTTCCAAGTCCTCCATGAAAACATCTCAAAGGATGGCTGACAACAGGTTACCCATGACGAAACTGTGTGATGGTGGTCCTTGTAGTTTAATAAACTGTGATGGTGGCTCCTTGTAGTTTAATAAACTGTGACGGTGGCTCCTTGTAGTTTAATAAACTGTGATGGTGGCTCCTTGTAGTTTAATAAACTGTGACGGTGGCTCCTTGTAGTTTAATAAACTGTGATGGTGGCTCCTTGTAGTTTAATAAACTGTGATGGTGGCTCGTTGTAGTTTAATAAACTGTGATGGTGGCTCCTTGTAGTTTAATAAACTGTGATGGTGGATCCTTGTAGTTTAATAAACTGTGATGGTGGCTCCTTGTAGTTTAATAAACTGTGATGGTGGCTCCTTGTAGTTTAATAAACTGTGATGGTGGCTCCTTGTAGTTTAATAAACTGTGATGGTGGCTCGTTGTAGTTTAATAAACTGTGATGGTGGCTCCTTGTAGTTTAATAAACTGTGATGGTGGATCCTTGTAGTTTAATAAACTGTGATGGTGGCTCCTTGTAGTTTAATAAACTGTGATGGTGGCTCCTTGTAGTTTAATAAACTGTGATGGTGGCTCCTTGTAGTTTAATAAACTGTGATGGTGGCTCCTTGTAGTTTAATAAACTGTGTGATGGTGGCTCCTTGTAGTTTAATAAACTGTGATGGTGGATCCTTGTAGTTTAATAAACTGTGATGGTGGATCCTTGTAGTTTAATAAACTGTGATGGTGTATCCTTGTAGTTTAATAAACTGTGATGGTGGCTCCTTGTAGTTTAATAAACTGTGATGGTGGCTCCTTGTAGTTTAATAAACTGTGATTGTGGCTCCTTGTAGTTTAATAAACTGTGTGATGGTGGCTCCTTGTAGTTTAATAAACTGTGTGATGGTGGCTCCTTGTAGTTTAATAAACTGTGATGGTGGCTCCTTGTAGTTTAATAAACTGTGATGGTGGTCCTTGTAATTTAATAAACTGTGATGGTGGCTCCTTGTAGTTTAATAAACTGTGATGGTGGCTCCTTGTAGTTTAATAAGCTGTGTGATGGTGGTCCTTGTAGTTTAATAAACTGTGATGGTGGCTCCTTGTAGTTTAATAAACTGTGATGGTGGCTCCTTGTAGGTTAATAAGCTGTGTGATGGTGGTCCTTGTAGTTTAATAAACTGTGATGGTGGCTCCTTGTAGTTTAATAAACTGTGATGGTGGCTCCTTGTAGTTTAATAAACTGTGATGGTGGCTCCTTGTAGTTTAATAAGCTGTGTGATGGTGGCTCTTTGTAGTTTAATAAACTGTGATGGTGGCTCCTTGTAGTTTAATAAACTGTATGATGGTGGTCCTTGTAGTTTAATAAACTGTATGATGGTGGTCCTTGTAGTTTAATAAACTGTATGATGGTGGTCCTTGTAGTTTAATAAACTGTGATGGTGGTCCTTGTAGTTTAATAAACTGTGATGGTGGTCCTTGTAGTTTAATAAACTGTGATGGTGGCTCCTTGTAGTTTAATAAACTGTGATGGTGGCTCCTTGTAGTTTAATAAACTGTGATGGTGGTCCATGTAGTTTAATAAACTGTATGATGGTGGCTCATTGTAGTTTAATAAACTGTATGATGGTGGCTCCTTGTAGTTTAATAAACTGTGATGGTGGCTCCTTGTAGTTTAATAAACTGTGATGGTGGCTCCTTGTAGCTTAATAAACTGTGATGGTGGCTCCTTGTAGTTTAATAAACTGTGATGGTGGCTCCTTGTAGTTTAATAAACTGTGATGGTGGCTCCTTGTAGTTTAATAAACTGTGATGGTGGCTCCTTGTAGTTTAATAAACTGTGATGGTGGCTCCTTGTAGTTTAATAAACTGTGATGGTGGCTCCTTGTAGTTTAATAAACTGTGATGGTGGCTCCTTGTAGTTTAATAAACTGTGATGGTGGCTCCTTGTAGTTTAATAAACTGTATGATGGTGGCTCCTTGTAGTTTAATAAACTGTGATGGTGGCTCCTTGTAGTTTAATAAACTGTGATGGTGGCTCCTTGTAGTTTAATAAACTGTGATGGTGGCTCCTTGTAGTTTAATAAACTGTATGATGGTGGCTCCTTGTCGTTTAATAAACTGTATGATGGTGGTCCTTGTAGTTTAATAAACTGTATGATGGTGGTCCTTGTAGTTTAATAAACTGTATGATGGTTGGTCCTTGTAGTTTAATAAACTGTATGATGGTGGTCCTTGTAGTTTAATAAACTTTATGATGGTGGTCCTTGTAGTTTAATAAGCTGTGTGATGGTGGCTCCTTGTAGTTTAATAAACTGTGATGGTGGCTCCTTGTAGTTTAATAAACTGTGATGGTGGCTCCTTGTAGTTTAATAAACTGTGATGGTGGTCCGTGTAGTTTAATAAACTGTGATGGTGGCTCCTTGTAGTTTAATAAACTGTGATGGTGGCTCCTTGTAGTTTAATAAACTGTGATGGTGGCTCCTTGTAGTTTAATAAACTGTGATGGTGGTCCTTGTAGTTTAATAAACTGTGACGGTGGCTCCTTGTAGTTTAATAAACTGTGACGGTGGCTCCTTGTAGTTTAATAAACTGTGATGGTGGCTCCTTGTAGTTTAATAAACTGTGATGGTGGTCCTTGTAGTTTAATAAACTGTGATGGTGGCTCCTTGTAGTTTAATAAACTGTGATGGTGGCTCCTTGTAGTTTAATAAACTGTGATGGTGGCTCCTTGTAGTTTATTAAACTGTGATGGTGGCTCCTTGTAGTTTAATAAACTGTGTGATGGTGGCTCCTTGTAGTTTAATAAACTGTGTGATGGTGGCTCCTTGTAGTTTAATAAACTGTGATGGTGGCTCCTTGTAGTTTAATAAACTGTGATGGTGGCTCCTTGTAGTTTAATAAACTGTGATGGTGGCTCCTTGTAGTTTAATAAACTGTGTGATGGTGGCTCCTTGTAGTTTAATAAACTGTGATGGTGGCTCCTTGTAGTTTAATAAACTGTGATGGTGGCTCCTTGTAGTTAAATAAACTGTGATGGTGGCTCCTTGTAGTTAAATAAACTGTGATGGTGGCTCCTTGTAGTGTAATAAACTGTGATGGTGGCTCCTTGTAGTTTAATAAACTGTGATGGTGGCTCCTTGTAGTTTAATAAACTGTGATGGTGGCTCCTTGTAGTTTAATAAACTGTATGACGGTGGCTCCTTGTAGTTTAATAAACTGTATGATGGTGGCTCCTTGTAGTTTAATAAACTGTGATGGTGGCTCCTTGTAGTTTAATAAACTGTGATGGTGGCTCCTTGTAGTTTAATAAACTGTGATGGTGGCTCCTTGTAGTTTAATAAACTGTGATGGTGGTCCTTGTAGTTTAATAAACTGTGATGGTGGTCCTTGTAGTTTAATAAACTGTGATGGTGGCTCCTTGTAGTTTAATAAACTGTGATGGTGGCTCCTTGTAGTTTAATAAACTGTGATGGTAGCTCCTTGTAGTTTAATAAGCTGTGTGATGGTGGTCCTTGTAGTTTAATAAACTGTGATGGTGGCTCCTTGTAGTTTAATAAACTGTGATGGTGGCTCCTTGTAGTTTAATAAACTGTGATGGTGGCTCCTTGTAGTTTAATAAACTGTGATGGTGGCTCCTTGTAGTTTAATAAACTGTGATGGTGGTCCTTGTAGTTTAATAAACTGTGATGGTGGCTCCTTGTAGTTTAATAAGCTGTGTGATGGTGGCTCCTTGTAGTTTAATAAGCTGTGTGATGGTGGCTCCTTGTAGTTTAATAAGCTGTGTGATGGTGGCTCCTTGTAGTTTAATAAACTGTGATGGTGGCTCCTTGTAGTTTAATAAGCTGTGTGATGGTGGCTCCTTGTAGTTTAATAATCTGTGTGATGGTGGCTCCTTGTAGTTTAATAAACTGTGATGGTGGCTCCTTGTAGTTTAATAAACTGTGATGGTGGCTCCTTGTAGTTTAATAAACTGTGATGGTGGCTTCTTGTAGTTTAATAAGCTGTGTGATGTGCTCCTTGTAGTTTAATGAACTGTGTGCTAAACATTAGCTATGTAAATGTGACAGGGTGAGCGTCACGCGCCCTGAGGGTGGGATGTGTATTTCAGAAACACTTGAGAACATTTCTAGCTAGCGTGTGATTTATGAAGCGGAGATCGCGTGCAGCTGTGCGTCCTCCATGTTTGCTAGTCACAGAGCTGCTAGGCGTAAGCACGTCTTTCTGCTCAGCTTGAGTACGGTTTTAGTAACGATGCTTTATAAACGAGATCTCTGGACCATCTGAGGTTAGCTGTTAAACGGTCAGACCTCATGCAGGTTCTTTTGTCAGACTCGCCCCCTGGTGGTGAAACTTTGTATTACCTGTGTGGATTCTCCTTTCTATCCATGTTAAAACACACCTGTATGTGCCCAGGTGATCTACCGAAGCAGGTGAAGGTGAAGAAACTGAGCAAATTAAAGACCCTCGACACCAAACCAGGTAACAAGACCAGCTTCTGCTGCACCTGTTCTCTCTGCAGCCGGTTGTGTGAAACACGCGTGTGTGTTCGCAGGGATCTACACCTCCTACAAGTCGTTTCTACACAAAGACAAGATTTTTGTCAAAAGACTACTGAAGGTGAGCAGGTTCTAGATGATCTGAGGAGTAGGAGGCCGTGACTCAGACGTGTTTTGTGGGTCTGTAGGGGATCCAGAGGAAGAGACCATCAGAGGTTCAGAGCGCCATTCTGAGGAGACACCTGCTGGAGCTGACGCAGAGCTTCATCATCCCTCTGGTGAGAAACGCCTTCCTTCCAGCTGATTTCTCTCCTTGTTACTGAAGTGATGACGTGGAGCATTACGCCCTGTGTGCTGTCTGGCAGGAACGATACATGGCAAGCCTCATGCCCCTGCAGAGATCTGTGACACCCTGGAAGGTAAACAGCAGGTTGCTGGTTGGTGCTGATATCCCAGCTAACCCATAAGATGTGGAGCACTCAGGTGAGGAACGGACAGGTTGTTTACTCACCCGAGTGCTCCAGCTGCCCTGATTGTCCATCAGGTGTAGAGCTTCAGCTTGTGAGTGGATGATGCTTTGTTCATAATGAGATTGTTGTTGCTGCCCAGACTCCTCCTCAGATTCGTCCCTTCAACCAGGACGAGTTCCTGTCCACTCTGGACCATGCAGGTCCTCAGCTCACCTCCCTGCTCAGAGGGGACTGGATGGGTCTGTACAGGTAAGTCCACAGGTAGCAGCAGAGCTGGAGATAGTTCTGGTGTGGATGGATGTGGTTCTCTTCCTCGTTCTGTTCTGTTTCCTCAGGAAGTTCTTCAGGTCTCCTAACTTTGATGGCTGGTATCGTCAGCGCCACAAAGAGATGACTCAGAAACTGGAGAGCCTCCACCTGGAGGTGATCTGTGATGCAGTGAGTTTCTCTTCACGTCGGATCTGAAGAAACTGTTTTCTAAGTTGAAACCTGCAGGCTGCCTATGCCCCCCCCCCCCCCTACCTTTATTAGTGGAAGATTAGACAAAGAAGGAGGAGGCAGCAGCAGCTCAGGAGGTAGAGCAACACTTAACCCCCCTTACCTGCTGGTGGTGGTCAGAGGGACCAGTGGCGCCAGTGCTCGGCAGCCTCGCCTCTGTCAGTGCGCCCGAGGGCAGCTGTGGCTACACTGTAGCTCATCACCATCAGTGTGTGACTGGGTGGATGACTGATTGTGTTGTAAAGCGCCTTGGGGGGTTCCAGGACTCTAGAAGGCGCTATATCAAATCCAGGCCATTTACCATTGTACCCATCACTGCTCTTACTGACGTGTTCTGTGCAGGACCTGCTTGGCTGGACCAAAGACAAGTCTGAGGTGGAGATTGTGGACCTGATCCTGAAGCTCAAAGAGAAACTGGTGAGGAATGCTGAAGTCATACCAGAAGGAATGGTCTTCCATCAGACCAATCAGAGGAGATTTAAACCAGAAACATCCGGATTGTGAAAGGTGCTCGGTCGGCCTCGTTTAGCATGACTCGCTGCATCAGAGCAGCATGGAAGCCACCAGCCTGGGTTGGGATCAGCAAACGTTTTGGTGTTAAAGTGGGAAATGTTGGCATGAATCTGTGGTCTCCAAGTCTGCAGTTGGTAGAAATCACAAAGGGGGAGGCGGGGTTTCATTCAATCCAAACATCTTATTACCAGGTAGAAGGAAGGGCTCAAGAACAAAACAAGGTATCCAACAGCAGCCAGCCTGAAGCGCCAATGCAGAAAAATTGAGCGTTTGTGGAAGAAAACCCATCTCCACGTCCATCTGCTGCACCAGCTGCTCTTGATGAACATAACATCTATGATAGCTTCCAGTCAGGTTTTCGTAGAGCTCATTCTACTGAATCAGCTCTTCTTAGGGTCTCTAATGACCTTCTGACTCACAGTGATGCAGGGGACTGTTCTGTTCTGGTCCTGCTGGACTTGACTGCAGCCTTTGACACTGTTGACCATCACCTGCTACTGGAGAGGCTGAGAGACTGGGTAGGCCTATCAGGATCTGCTCTGGAGTGGTTCTCCACTTATCTCTCTGAGCGCTCCTTTTCTGTGGCCGTCTCCAAGTTTAGGTCCTCCACCACCTCTCTTACCCATGGTGTCCCACAAGGTTCTGTGCTGGGGCCTCTGCTCTTCCTCCTCTATCTGCTTCCTCTTCAGCACATCCTGAGCTCCTTCAAAGGAATCTCCTACCATCTTCATGCAGATGACATCCAACTGTACATCTCCTTTAAGCCCCATGAGATGTCTAAGCTGCAGCTGTTCCACACCTGCTTAGACTCTATCAAAACCTGGATGGTGGGAGCTTTCTTCAGCTGAATGAAGATAAGACTGAGATCCTCATCTGTGCCCCAGACAAGCTGGTTCCCAAAGTCAGAGACTCTCTTGGTCAGCTTGCTTCTCACACCAAACCCTCTGTCAGGAATCTTGGCGTGACCTTTGACCCAGCTCTCACCCTGGATTCTCATGTCAGTTCTCTTGTTGGCTCTTCCTTCTTCCATCTCAGGAACGTTGCTAAGCTGAGTCCCATTCTGTCCCGCTCTGAACTTGAGACAGTTCTCCACACCTTCATCTCCTCACGCTTAAACTACTGTAACTCTCTTTTCACGTGTCTGAGCAGAACCTCCCTGAACCGTCTACAGGTGGTTCAGAACGCCTGTGCTCGGCTTCTGACCAAGTCCTCCAAACACACCCACATCACCCCGCTTCTCCTCCAGCTTCACTGGCTGCCAGTCAACTTCAGGGTTCATTTCTAGATCCTGGTTCTGGTCTATAGGGCCTTACATGGACAAGCACCATCTTACATTGGTGATCTTCTTAGTCCCTGCACCCCCAGCAGGTCCCTGAGGTCCAGTGATCAAAGCCTACTGGTTGTGCAGCACCAGGCTAAAGGTCAAAGGTGACAGACCATCTGCTGCTGTGGCCCCCAGACTCTGGACCTTTCTCCTAACCCTCTTTGGTATTCTCTCTCTCTCTTTCCTGATATTTTTAATCACAATTTTTTTCTCATTTTAAACATATTTTTAATCATTTTTTGAAACCTTTTTTATATTTTGCTTTTTTGGTTTTGTGAAGCGCCTCGTGATTTTTACCTTGAGGCGCTATAGAAAAGATCGTCTTCTATCTTCTCTTTTCTTTCCTCCTTAAGCCACCATCATCCAGCCTTTCCCTGACAGCTCCTCTCACTTCTATGCTGATGACGTTCAGCTGTACATGTCCTTCACAAGTTGTCCACCCCAGTTGTTTGTCTGACCCAGATCAGTAGTTGGCTTTCCAGAAACCTCCTTGTTCTGAATGCCTACAAGACAGAGGGCCTGATTGTTGCAGCAGCAGATCTTCACCCTAAAATAAAATAGGCTGTTGCTTCCGGTTGCTCATCAGCAAAGCCTAGTGTACAAAACCTAGCCGTTATCTTCGATTCAGGTTAAAGGTTTAAACTTCACACATCGAGGTCTTCCTGAGAAATCCCTGCTCGACAAAGCGCACCTGTTCATTCAGTGATTTGTTGGTGATGCTCAGGTGGATTCCATCCTTTCTGATTCTTACGAGGTCCACAGGCAGACCCTGTTAATCGATGCTAGATAAATAAGAATGGAAGGAAAGGACAGAGCCTCGTTCTTCTCCCAGAAGGAGCAATAATTATTCATTCATGCCTACGAGGACTACACAGAGATCAGAACTACAACAAACCCTAACCCCAACCAGCGGCTGGAGTAAAGCCGTTAAGCTGCGAGTTTCCATGTTTCCATGGCAACGCCGGGAGTCTGCTTCAGCTCTGTTTCTCTTCATATCTTACTCCACTTGTCATCATTTATGTAGTTTCATGTTGCACTCCAGCGTCTGGATGTCTTTAGACTGGAGGACTTTGTTCCTGCTGAGCAGCTGTGAGTTGTAAGAATATACGGTTATGGTCACATGACCCTAAAGTCTGTCACAAATACACGTTTAGCTCCCATATTACACCCGCAGCGAAAACCATCACGTATGTCATTTCAATAAAATATCAGTGTGTTTGACCCGTGTGACCAGAGTACACATATAGTCACACCAACAAAGTGTTTCCTTTTACACGTGCTATGTTAGCAGCTACGTAGCCCATGGAAATGACGAAAACGTGGGTTTAGAGGGGCGGGCGCATGAAGAGGTGGAGGAGGATGAGGAACAAACCTGTCTGTGTTAAAAGGCCTCTTAAATACGAAAACAGAATATAAACACACTATCCTGGACCGGACACATGACAGGATACCTCAGAGCAGCGCTACGCCCTCTGGTGTCCTGGAGGGGAACTGCTGTGTGACACTCCCCAGGAGACGGAGACGCCTGAGGACAAAACGTCTCCATCAGTGCGTGTCTGTCCCTGGTGGAGCTGATGGAGATGTATAAGTTAGGCTTTAGTCCAGGATGGCACATTTTGGCTCAGTTGTCAAAGTTTTTTTCTCAGTAATCTATTAACACAGTAATAAGACGCCCACATTTTAATTAATAAACGTGTAAATGAGACACGCCAGAAGACTTCACGGCCAGTAAAGGTCAACTTTAGTTTGGAACCATGACGAGATCTCGGGCTGACGTCATTTCAACGGTGGTCAAACGTCTGAATGTTAGCTGGGATGATTTATCTAGCGAGCAGAGGCACCGTTTGTTAACCCAGCCTTACATAATGCAGTGTGATGCGTTTTACAGGCAGGTTTAAGGCCGTTCTGAAGGAAAAGGTTCAACACGGTACTAGCGTGTACCCAATAAAGTGGCCCAAGGGGTGGCCAGGGGTGGTCATGACCGCCCGTAGAAAATTGCTAGCCCCCCCCAGGAAAAGCCTGTGTTAGGAAATCATATTAATGTTCAGTCAAACATAAATTAATCTTGTTTATTCAAGACATCATTATAAAACAAAATAAAAATATTACAATGAATGAGTAAAGAAATAATCAGAATAAAAAATATGTTTCTGCTGCTCACCATTTAAAAGTTTTTATCTCCATAGTTATTTTTGTGAACACAGCAACAGGTGAATTAACCTAAAATACTCAATTTTAAATTAAATTTGGGGTAACATTTTAAATAACTGAAACATATTTTTCTAAAATGTTTGCATTTGTAAAATTTAAGTTAAATGTTTTGGGTATGTGCTGTTATTTCAGTAAAAATGAATAAAGGCGCAATGCAGCACATCGCCACAGACTAAAGTCTCCCAGAGTTACCACAAGAACCAATTTGGTGTGCCACCCCAAAAATTTCGAGGACCCCATCTGGCCACCCCTATCAAAATTTCCTGGAGGCGCCCCTGAAGTGGCCAGTGAGTGTATAAGTTACAACAATGTAAAGCAGAGAAGAAGAGCGCCTCTGAAGATAAAGATCACGAGGCGCTTCACAAAAACAAAAAATGTAAAAACATAAAAAAGAATTTAGAAAATGATTAAAGAACTAGAAAAGGTTTTGTGATTTTGGCTAAAAGCAGCATAATCATAGTTTAAAGACCAGTTAAAACATCAAAGGTTTAGATGTATGTCCTGTTAGAGCTCGTGTTTAAACGTTTAAACTCCACATTTATTAATAATTTAAGCCCAATCCCAATACTCGCACTTCCACCGGGTGCCAGTGTTGGCCACGCCCCCATTGCACCTTTAATCTGCACCCAAGTCCGCAGCGATGCGGCACTCGGGCAGCGGTATTAGCCACAAGTCATTGCTGCAGGAGAAAAGGCTCAGATTTGTGATCTAGTTGGTGCTCTAAAGCATTTAGACAAAGCAGCAACAAATGTAAATTTATTTCAAATAACTGTTTGGCTGTTTGTTTAAAAGTTGTTAATAAAGGTTTTTGAAAAAATTATCGCATTGACCAGCATCCCGGCATGCGCTGCAATCGATGACGCAAGGCTTCCTGTCTCAATTCTGCAGTTATTTGCACACTTGTGTACTACACACTCGAAGCCTTACTGCGCACTTTCTCCACGTGCACTTTGCTGAAGTCCGCAGGGCGAGTCTTGAGATCCGGCCTTAGCCATCAAGAACAAAGCTGCAGCTGCCGCTACCGCTGTTGGCCTGCAGGGGTGCTAATTCACCACCTCACAGCTGCTGACAAGAAAAAGGGGACATGACATCCCTCGTCCAATCACATTCACCAGGTGTCAGCTAGCCTAGCTGCTACCCTGCCGTGGAGCAGGTTTGTTCTCCAGCATGTTGCCATGACGAATGGGAGGGGCTTCCGGCCAGCCACGTTCGTGGGATTGACTTTGGGGGAATTAAGGCAGGATTTTCAAAGAGAGCCTGGATTTTGGGATTAGCTCGCTACGTGGAACATCGCCCTGTGCTTTAATATAACAAAAATACGTTTTTTCTGGAGCGCCCTTTAAATGTAACTTCCTGTTTGTGTTTTTCAGATTAAAGCCGGCCAGCAGCAGCTGCAGGTTAAAGATGGAGTTTTAGACAAACTGAACACTTTTATTAACTCCATGATCAGCTCACTGCCACAAGACCAGCAGGCTCTCCTGAACACACCGTGATCAACACACACACACACACACACACACACAAAATAAAGTAGATTTTCAGTTAAACAAACTTTCTGAAACGTGAGTTGTGTGTGTGCTTTGGTAGTGAGCTCTAAGACTTCAACACTCTGTGATTTGTAATTAGAACTGAATTATTTTTGTCTCTAATTATTTTATACTTCAGTGGAAAAACAGCTGAGTCACATGACCGGTGCTGAGTCACATGATGCTGAGTCACATGACCGGAGCTGAGCCACATGACCGGTGCCGAGTCACATGACTGGTGCTACAACACCTGATGGGAATCTGACTGTAGAACGGATGTGGTGTTTTTGTAATCTGTTCCCGTTTTTATGATGTTCTTAATCTTTTTCATTCATATTATTTTTATGTAAGATGTTATATTTTATCCTCGTGATGCTGCTTCAGACGCGTTGGATTAAACATCGTTTCTATGCTGTTATGAAGGACCTGTCAGAGCTCCTCTGGAGGAAACGCGTGAGCGCGCTGACGGCAGATCCGTCTGGAGCCATGCTGGGATTTGGAATCCCAGATAAACCGCACAAATCCAATCCCGGTCCATGTTTTATTTTACATCTACCAGAACCTCCTCTGCTCCCTGATCAAACATGTGTTGTCATGGTAACCAGACTGAATGACAGAGACTGCACTATAAATAAAACTCCATCCAGAAGGACTCCTTAAATGTAAACAGAACCCGTTATAATTTATCAGATTAAAGTTTTAATTCTTTGAATTCGAGCGGTGGTTTATTATTTGTTATTGGACTTCTGTGCTAGTCATGGATGAACACCATGTTCAGACAAGAGAAATCTCCGTGTGGTTTTAGGGTGAACCACAGCACGGAGACGATTTTAAATGATTTTAGAGTAAATGATGATGCCTGAAGGGTAACGGCGTCGGTTCTACTGGATCCCTGGGCTGCCTTTGATACAGTAGACCACACTGCTCTTGTAACTTGTTTAAAACGGATCGGCCTCTGGTGCAGTCCACCGATGGTTCACATCCTACCTCACAGGACTCTTATGGTGAGTTTGGATACCTGTTCCTCTGGGGATCATGGGATTACATGTGGTGTGCCCCAGGGTTCAATTTTGGGCCCAGTGCTTTTTTTTACCTTTATATGCTCCCTCTTGGCAGGGTCATCAGGAGACACGGGGTGGATTTCCACAGCTACGCTGATGAGACACAGTTGTGGGCAGCAGTAGCTCAACAGGTTGAGCGGGTTGTCCAGTAATCAGAAGGTTGCAAGTTCGATCCTGGCTCTGGACAGAATTCTGCTGTTGTGTCCTTGGGCAAGACACTTAACCCACCTTGCCTGCTGGTGGTGGTCGAAGGGGCCGGTGGTGCCTCTGTCAGTGTGCCCCAGGGCAGCTGTGGCTACATCGTAGCTCATCACCATAAGGGTGAATGGATGAATGATACACTGTAAAGCGCTGTGGAGTCCTTACTGTGAGAGGCGTTATACAAGTGCGGGTCATTTGTACATCTCTGTGTCTCCTGATGACACACAGCCAATGGACATCAAATCCTGGATGTCAGAAAGCTTTCTCCAGCTCAACCAGAGCAAAACTGCAGCTGTAGTCATCGGTCCTGAGGCCCAGCGAGAAACTTTTACCAAAAATACAATCACTGTGTTTTACCCCTTCTGAGCAAGTGAAGAACCTGGGTGTGACTTTCGACTTTTATCCCACACATAAAAACATCCCTAAATTAGGTTTTTACCATCTAAAGCAGGGCTTTTTCTCAGAGGGCCTCCTTCCCGTGTCCAGGACCAGCACGGACCCCCAACCCCAACTCTACACGCATCAAATGTGATCATTTACCTTCTTTTCAGATGTACAGAGGTATACCTTTTACATGGAGCTTTGATTATACTGTAGGGTGCAGTTTTAGGATCTTATAAATGTAAGTTTTACAAATAAAATCTTGCTAACCTCACACCCTCAGCAGTCTTGTAGGGAACCCCTGATCTAAAGAACATCGCCAGAGTCCGCCCCATCCTCTCGGGCCAGTGCGGAGATGCTGATGCACGCTTCTGCCACCAGTAGAGTGGACTACTGTAGTGCCCTGCTTTCCGATCTTCCCAAAAGAGCATCCCAGACTTTTACAAAGGCAGCAGCTCATGTCCTGATGGAGACCAGGAGGCGGGAGCACATTACACCAGTTTCAGAAGCGCGGCATTGGCTCGCCGGATGTTTCAGGATAAAGTGTCTCAATGGTTTATCTCTCAGAACTGCTGTTGCCTTACGAACCCTCGCGACCTCTTGCAGCCGTCTCCTCGTCATCCCTAAAGTCAGGACACACCCACGGCGAGGCGTCCTGGCCCTCGTCTCTGGAACAGGCTGCCAGAGGACCGGAGTCGTAGGGAACGCTCGTTTTTAGCGTAGCTTTTACCTGATATCTGTTTTAGCTGCATTTCCTGTTTTATTAGACATTCATGTCTTACTTTAGTTCTTCTATCCATACTAGCTCTTATTTTTTATGCTGCTTATGTGTTCATGCCAGTGTTTCCTCTGTGGGGCCCTCTGCCTCGGGGGTGCTGGTCGCCTCGGCCTGGGCGCTCCTCGGGGAGTGCTTAGGCGGTGGTGGGGGTTCGCCAGCGAAGGCACCGCCCTGGGCTGACGGTCTCATTTCAGAAATGTGACGAAGCACAAACCGCACAAAATATTTTATTTACTGTAAGAATAAAAAATATCCCACGGGTCAGATTACTGATCACAGCAAGTCCCAGAAACTCAACAGCATCACTGCGTTTACATCCGATGGTCACTTCCTCAGGTGCTTCACCTGCGTGCGGGGCCCCACCAGGCTGGCCCCTGCAGCCGCATCACATCCTGTTTCTCCTGCGGGCTGAAGTGCAGGATGGTGACGATGGCGCCGAGTGTCTGCAGCCGCCCACTGGCGTCCTGTAGTGTCAGAAACTTGTAGATGACGTTCTTCAGGTACTCCAGGTTGGCGCCCTCTCGGCTGTGGTCCCGGAGCAGCTTGTCCAGCTGTCCACGCAGCTCCACCATCTCCTCATCGTGCCGCTCAGCGTTAGCGATGAGCTTGGCCTGCAGCTGGTGCAGGTCCTCCTCCAGCCGGTGTTTCTGCCGCCGCAGCCAGCTCGCCTCGACTTCCTTTCGGGCGAGCTGGTCGGCATACAGCAGCAGCGTAGACTCAGTGGGTGTGGCCTGTCGCAGTGCTTGGCTGATGTTGTCATCCTCGCTGTCAGAGCCAACTTCCTGTCCACCGTCCGTTACATCGCTGATGTTGCGGCTGCAGCTCATCACGGTGCTGCGGAGCCTCTCCAGCTCCTGGTCCTTCTCATCCAGCAGAGCCATGGTCCTCTCCCGTTGTTTGTGAAGTTCTGCCTCCAGCCGCAGCAGCTCGTCACGGTGCTGCGCCTCCACCCGCTCCAGCTCCTGTCTGTGGGCGTGCTGCTGCGCCACCATCTGCTGCTGCCGCTCCTCCATCTGCTGGCGGTGCTGTGCCTCGGCCTCATCACTCTGGATCCGCAGATTGATGTACTTCTCCCGAAGCTCAGCCAGCTGGTCCCGGACCTCCTCCAGCTCCTTGGCCTGGCAGCCATCCTTGGCGTTCTTGTTCTTCAGCACCACCTGTGCACGCAGCTTGTAGCGCTCAAACTCCTCCCTGAGCTGCTGCAGCTCCTGCTGGTAGACCAGCGCCGGGCCTTTCTCCGAGCCCGGCTCCGAGTCGGCCAAATCCTGGATGTTCTGGTCCGGGTTCTTCTGAGTTGCCAGCACCAGCAGCCTTTTCACCATCTGCATCTTTTCCTTCAGCACTGAGACGTCCAGCTGTGACTCGTCCAGACTCAAGTCGCAGCCGGACCTGCTGGAGGCGGCGATGGCCAGAGTTTTGTTTTCTGTGTCCAGCTGCAGGATCCGGTCCCGCAGCCTCTGAGCCACCTGCTGGTCTCGCTGCCTCGCCTTCTCGCAGGACCCCAGGAGCTCTGACAGTTCTGAGATCCGCTGCTCCAAACTGGCCACCCGTAGTTCTGTAGCCTGTGCACGCTCACGAGCACGCTCCTCAGCCTCAGATCCCTGCAGAGAAAACACACGAGACGGTTTTTATTTGAAATCAAACACAGAAACGACCGTTGTGCCTCCTCCCGGACCCCTAACCAGTCTGCTGTGGGAGTCAGAACCTGGACTCACCTTCTTGGTCTCCATGTGGATCTGCTGCTGGAAGGAGTTCTTCAGCTCCTGTAGTTCTTGCTGCAGCTCCTCCACTAGGGGATCTGGTTTCTTCTGTTCCTCCTCCACAGCCTTCAGCCTCCTCCGCAGCTGGTTCCTCTCCTCCCTCACCTGACTCAGTTGAACCTCTGACTCCGCCCCTCGGTCTGCAGCCTGCAGGGAGGCGAGGAGCTCGGCTTTGGCATCCTGCAGGCGCAGCTCGGCATCCTGCCGGAGGTCTCGCTCCTGCTGCAGGAGTCTCTGCAGCTCCCTGAGCTGCTGGGCGTGGTCTCCCTGCTCCTGCTCCCTCTCGTGCTGCTGCGTGATGATGCGAGCGCGGCCCTCCGCCAGCTGCTGCTGTAGGGACTGCAGCTCTGACTCTTGCTGTTTGGCCATGACGACCAGCTGCTCCTGCAGCTCCTCCACCTCCTGCTTCAGCTGGCGCTTGTCCGCCTGGAAACTCGCCTCCATCCGAGATTTCTCCTGGGTCACTGTAGCCAGGGAGGCGGTGAGCGTGCTCAGTTGGCTCTTCAGCTGGGCGACACGCCGATCGGCTTCCACATTGGAGGTGGGTGGAGCCTGCGGCTGCTCCGCCTCCTCGGCGTCCACCTCCTGAAAAACAAAACGAGGATGTTAAAGTACTGCTCCCGTCTCTGTAGCAGGGCTGTGGTGCTGTGGTCTTACAGAGGAGCTGGACTTCTGGCCCGGCTCTGACAGCTCCTCCTCATGAGCGGTGTCGCTGGCTGCATCCACAGATGCTGCCGTCTCTACGCTGTCCTCACTGTGCTGCGAGCAGCCGTCCTCCAGCAGGTCTGGGCCCCCAGTGGCGTTCAGGTCCACATCCTGGGTCACAGTCAGGACCTTCAGACTGGCCTCCAGAGCCTCCTTCTCTTTCAGGAGACTCTTGTAGGCCCGGACCACATCCTTAAAGCGGGTCTGGTACTGGACCAGCTGCTTTTTCTGGGACTCAGTGACCTCCAGCAGCTCCTTTCTGCTGGGACCGCCTCCAAAACTCATCCCAAACTTCTCCATGTCTGCTTGGGCCACATCACACTGGTTCCTCTATCAAACAGGAGAGGGTCTTGGTTAGATCTCTAAATGGAAGATCCAGATTAACCCAGAATAATAAATAATAATCCCTCCAGTGTGCTCTGGGTCTTCTGCCCAGTAGGCGTGCCTGGAACACCTCACCAGGGAGGCGTCCAGGAGGCATCCTGACCAGATGCCCGAGGCACCTCAGCTGGCTCCTCTCGATGTGGAGGAGCAGCGGGTCTACTCTGAGCCCCTCCCGGATGACGGAGATTCTCACCCTCTCTCTAAGGGAGAGCCCAGCCACTCTGAGAAAACTCATGTCAGCCGCTCGTATCCGTGATCTCGTTCTTTCGGTCACTACCCAGAGCTCATAACCATAGGTGAGGGTAGGAACGTAGATCGACCGGTAAATCGAGAGCTTCGCCTTCTGACTCAGCTCTCTCTTCACCACGACAGACCGGTACAACGCCCGCATCACTGCAGACGCAGCACCGATCCGCCTATCGATCGACTGGCATAAAAGTCCAATAACAAAATACGCTTGAATTCAGATGGGGGGGGGGGGTCCTCCCAACCACACCTCTCCAGGTCTCACTGTCGTTGCCCACGGGAGCGTTAAAGTCCCCCAGCAGAACGAGGGAGTCACCGGAGGGAGCGCTCTCCAGCACCCCCTCCAAGGTCTCCAACAGGGGTGGGTAGTCTGACCTGTAGTTTGGTGCAGAAGCACAGCCCCCAGTCAGAACCCGTCCCCCCGCACCATGGGCTGCATGGCGGCGCAGTAGATAGGAGTCAGACATTTTGATAACAATAAACGTTCGATTCATTGCCCACTGTGCCCAGCCCCGGTTCAAATGATTCACCGTGTCAAACCGCGGTATGGAAAGCTTCGGTTTCTCCGTCACTAGATTCTCCATCAGTCGGTTCGAGGACGAGTGACCACCGCAGCTTTCATAAATCAGGACTCTGTTCTAACTTTCACTCATATGATAAAATACAGGGCAGGGCCCTGGTGTCTGAGACTGAGGCACAGCTTAAAGCCAGCAAGGATGGTCCTCAGGTAAATACTACTGACGTCTAGTTTTCAATGCATACTTTATTCTGCTGCAGACACCATTGTTAACGTGGATGCTTTAGCCATTAGCTGCAGGCCCCAACTTCCAGCCCTTTTGCACAAGCATGCAGACGCTCTGTTGAAGTAGTCCAGACTGGTTATCCCTGACGTGTGGCCACCTGGGATGGAGTCCATCACATAAGAGTTTCATGTAAGATATAGAAGCACATAACACCACGCACGACCACGCACGACTGACATCCAAACACACAGAGAACACAAGTCCAAATGGTTCTCGAGCCCAGCCGTGTCTGCAGCCCAGGGATGGGTCAGATGTGGAGAATAAACAACACCGGTGTGTGTGACAACTAAAGGGACTTTAACGTTTAAAATGGCCGAACACTTAACGCGAGGCCCAAGGCTGAGGCCTTTCCCGTAGCAAGCCGCTAGCTCTGACCCTCATGCTATCTGTCAATGAAATGTAATTATTCATCATTTCAACTTTAATTACACCTAAATGAAAGAATTACAAAGAATGTCGCCTCCTCAAGAGCTGTCAGGACTGTATTAAACCCAAAATGTTTGTTGATCCAGGCTGTAAACGTGTTTGTGTCTGCTGGAAACCCTAACACGGGAGTCGCTCCTGGTGCCGCGGGGACGTTAGCTTGACTTTCGGTGGGCGGAGTTTGCTGCTTGGTCTTGCGATAGTCCACAGCTTTAAACTTCATCAGGTCAAACATTATTACCTCTCTAGCAAACACACACACGTCTATGAAGGACTCTGAACAGCTCACCTGCCTGTTCCAGCCGTACTAAAGACGTATCGTAATGATTATACGTGTTTGGCAGAGTGGTCATGGCATCCAGCTGGAGGGTCTGCGCTGCATTTAAATGGCTTATGTTGTTAAGCATGTGTTGACCACCGATCATAGAGCATCCTGGCTAAAAGGTCACCTGGTAGAGCAGACATAGCAGTTTGGTAAGATGGGTTTAGTTTCCACTGAACAGTCTGGATTGAACACTGCTGTCAGCACGGGTCAAAGGTCAAAGCAGCATTTTAACACCTTGCTTTGACTTGTTTGAGCCAGAGTTAATCCGTTAATCTGGCTAGGCGTGAGTTTTACTCTGGTCACAACACTACTTCCTGTTCTGGAGAATCTCCTACAGGAATAATAATAATAAATAATAATAATAATAAATAAGAAGAAGAGATCATTTCTATAGCGCCTCTCAAGATCCACTAGGATAAATACAATAAATACAATAAAGTTGATCTCACCAAATAGAATATTTACTAAGACATCACAATAGAACTATAGACACATTATTGTGTGTGTGTGTGTGTGTGTGTGTGTGTGTGTGTGTGTGTGTGTGTGGGTGGGTGTGTGTGTGTGTGTGTGTGTGTGTGTGTGTGTGTGTGATGGCTATTTATACTGAGCCAGGATTCTCTGGAGGTTTCTTCCTGTTAAAAGGAAGTTTTCCTCTCCACTGTCGCTGCATGCTTGCTTAGTATGAGGATTGCTGTAAAGACTCTGACACTAGTCAGTGACTCGATGCAACCTGCTGGGTTCCTTATATAGGAAACATTATTTCTGATTGGCTTAATGACCTGAATTGGAATGTTTATTATGTGAAGTGCCTTGAGACGACTCTTGTCGTGATTTGGCGCTTTATAAATAAAGTTGACTTGAATTGAATTGAAGATAAAAATCACGAGGCGCTTCATAAAAACTAAAAATGTAAAAATATAAAAGAATTTAGAAAATGATTAAAAATATATTTAAAATGAGCAAAAATAGATAATAGTGATTAAAATGTAAAGAAAGAGAGAGAGTGAACAGGAAAGAGGGAAACCAGTGGATCCTGAGGAAGGTGGAATAGGTGGGGAGAGCAGAATAAAGAGAGAGAGGTGAAGAAGGTCATACAAAAGCCAGCTTGAACAAGTGAGTCTTCAGCTGCTTTTTAAAGGAGACCACTGAGTCCACTGGTCTCAGGCTCAGGGGGAGAGAGGTCCAGAGTCTGGGGGCCACAGCAGCAGATGATCTGTCACCTTTGACCTTTAGCCTGGTGCTGCACAACCAGTGCAGGGAAGGACCTTACGACAGGTAAACATCACCTTAACCGACCTGCATATACCCGACAGCCCAGACTCTTGGCTCATAACCTGCTTGTGTTACCATGTTGATCTAGCCGCGCTTAAAACAGCCTTGCTTCCTGCTTAAGCATTGAACGTTACCATCAGCAGCCGGTTAGATCCGGTTTGTCGTAGAAGCCAGCTTTTGTACAGAAATAGCAGCTATCAACACGCTGGAATCACAAACTCATCTAGCAAAAGTCACGAGACTGAAGATTTTAAACCAACCACTGACTAAAGTACGAACATGAATCCTGTCATTTAAGACAAACTTACAGATCCTTCTGTCAACAGCCGCCATGTTCTTCCAACCCGGAAACAGACAAGCTGATGTAGGCGGGAACTTCATGCAGCGTTCAGGGGAACTGGGATGAAATATAATTAAAAGTGCTGCTTGTTTTCATTTCATATTTCAAAGTTTGTCTCTTAAAATGGCTCGTTGACTCAAACGTGTTTGTCTTATATTCTGTTTTAATGATTATTTTGTCTTTGGTGCTTTAGAGTCATGTTGTGCTAATTTCATTTGATCTTATATGTGCAATGTTTTATTTGTCTTCTCCATCTCTGTTAATGGGACTGAGAGTCCGGAATAAAGAATACTTGACTTGACTTACTATTGTGTTCATCTAGGTCTGAGGGAACTGGTATCTCCATCAGGCTCTGGGTGGCAGGGTGGCCACATCTCCAGCTTTTTTTCAGGATTTTCAGGAGCACCTTCGGGATGGACGCCCATTTTCCCTCCTTCTGCCATAATGTTGTTGTTTCATATGGTCTTATATTAAAAATTAAATACACCTAATAAGTGTTACATTAAATAGGTTTAAAGTCTAAATGCAGTTATGCAGTCTATAAGGCGGTTTTCTGATTATAAAATCAGAGTCAAATAACAATCATGACTTACTCACAAGCACCGTTGCGTTGAAGTACCTAATCAAATTGGCCACATTGATGTGGTTTACACTGCGTAGACCCGAGTAGCCAGCAGACTGCAAAATGTCCAAATGAAAGACAACATTTAATCCGGAATGGACTTGGGAATATGGATTTATCTCCAAAAGTAGTCAAGAAGACTGTCATGCTTAGTGCACACTGTGTCGTCGTGGTGTGCACGTACGTGACAGGCCTGGACAGGTGGTCTCCAGTCTCACTGGGACACACAGAGCCAAAAAGGACACACACGGGCTCATACACAGGGACAATCAGAGTCTCCTCACAATCCAACAGCAAGTACCTGGAGGAAACCCATTCATGGTTGGGACAGCACTAACAGAAGGCAGCTGGTGGGATTCAAACCCCCTAGCTACGAGGCAACGTGAACTAGCTGTAAACCATGCCGCTTATTGCTTAATGATGGACTTTTATTTGCGATCTGTATATTAATAATTATTTAAAAAGATCTTTTAAAAATGAGTATTTTTTTTAAATGAGTAACACTTTACACTAAAAGTCTCTTTATTCAAGCTAAAGTCTCAGTAGTCATCATCACACAATTAAATGTCCACATGTGACCCACCCCCATGGGGAGTGGTGCCAGTGAGCTTCAGCAGTGGTCGAGCTCGGGAACGATTTGGTGGTTTGACCCCCCAGTCCAGCCTCTTAATGCTAAGTGTCAAACGGGGAGGCGTTGGGTCCCATTTTTAAACGTTTTTGGTATGGCCCGCCGATGTTGATTTGAACCTTCATCTTCCTGTCAGGGCAGACGGTCATTAGAGGCCACTGAGCAGATTAATGGCTACATAGTGCATTATTAAGCATTAATAAAGTATTAACAGCTGCTTAATATTTATGTTAAGTAATGCATTACTAAGCAGACCCCTAGGCCCTTTGTCCTTAACTTTAAAGACATTCAATAGTTAACAATATTGGGTGGTTAATAAAGGGACCCTTTGTTAATAATGCTTAATAATGCACTAACATTAATAAAGGGACCCATATTGTAAAGCGTTATTTGTCATTTGTGTTTTTATTTACCTTTTTTAAAGGCCAAAAACATAAAATGCAAAACTAACTTAAGCAGAATTACCTTTTCAGGTTAAATTTTAACAGATAACACAAAAAAAATGTTTAAACTGTCAAATATCAAATAAAAATGTCTTTTAAAGTCTTTATTTTGTCATTTATTTTCATGTGCTGAAAGCTGACTCGTGAGATTTCCGGTGAAATCCAAACGCATCACATTGTCTCTGTTCTCCGTGTGTTAATAAAGTTAGATTCAAATCCGTGACGTCATTCATTCCGCGTTGGCCTGGACGTGGCACCGGGGAGGAGCGGTGCAGTGTTCTCTGATCCGGTGTCTGCTCTCCGGTTCTGACAGGAGTTCCTCCGGACCGATCGGCTCTCAGCCTCCGCCGTCAGATTGTCATCTCCCGCTGAACCGGGACCGGAACCGGGATAAAATGGGTCTGACCATCTCGTCTTTATTCTCCAAGCTGTTCGGGAAGAAACAGATGAGGATTCTGATGGGTGAGCGCAGCTGTTAGCATGCTAGCTACGGAATGACCGGTTCGGTTCCGACCACCGGCTCAGAACTTTTTCTGTAACCTACTGCTGCTTTGGACCAGACCGAGTTGGTTCTTTTGTCCGTTTAAAGTCCCGTTTGGCTCAAGAACCTTGTAAAAAGGTTCTGACTGGGTGTAGCAAGTAGCTGCTAACGAGCGGAGCTAACAGGAGGTTCTCTCGTGAGTTAACCTGCCATTTGGGTCCGGTTCGGTGGGATCTGGATCTGGACCTCTAGTCATATGTGACTAGAACCGCGTTCAGGTCACTGGTGGTGGAGACCGGAAACTATAAAGCACGAAGCACCTGAACCTCTGGCCTCTGGTCATTCATTAGCTAAGATGATCTAATGACGTCACTAGTGACGGTTAGTCCGCTTACCTCCTCAGTTTATAAACATCTCTAAAGACCACCATCGCTGTTATTTCATCACATCAGTCAGTTCACCTTCGGACCCATCCAGCTGTACATCTCCTTTAAGCCCCATGAGATGTCTAAGCTGCAGCTGTTACACACCTGCTTAGACTCTATCAGAACCTGGATGGTGGGAGCTTTCTTCAGCTGAATGAAGATAAGACTGAGATCCTCATCTGTGCCCCAGACAAGCTGGTTCCCAAAGTCAGAGACTCTCTTGGTCAGCTTGCTTCTCACACCAAACCCTCTGTCAGGAATCTTGGTGTGACCTTTGACCCAGCTCTCACCCTGGATTCTCATGTCAGTTCTCTTGTTGGCTCTTCCTTCTTCCATCTCAGGAACGTTGCTAAGCTGAGTCCCATTCTGTCCCGCTCTGAACTTGAGACGGTTCTCCACACCTTCATCTCCTCACGCTTAGACTACTGTAACTCTCTTTTCACGTGTCTGAGCAGAACCTCCCTGAACCGTCTACAGGTGGTTCAGAACGCCTGTGCTCGGCTTCTGACCAAGTCCTCCAAACACACCCACATCACCCCGCTTCTCCTCCAGCTTCACTGGCTGCCAGTCAGCTTCAGGGTTCTGGTCTATAGGGCCTTACATGGACAAGCACCATCTTACATTGGTGATCTTCTTAGTTCCTACACCCCCAGCAGGTCCCTGAGGTCCAGTGATCAAAGCCTACTGGTTGTGCAGCACCAGGCTAAAGGTCAAAGGTGACAGATCATCTGCTGCTGTGGCCCCCAGACTCTGGACCTCTCTCTCAAGGTTAGGCCTGGGAGGAGGCAGAAATGCAGGTTTCATGTATAAAAGCTGTAAATGGCCCACTTCCTGATTGAATGCGTCAGGCGTTACGCACACATCTGTGTGTGAGGGCTAGCATACGCACCATTTTGGATGTGCGTGCGTGGAAAAGCTCCTAGACATCAGAAAACCTCCGACCATGTGCACAAGCAGCACCTAGTGGTAGAACGGGGAACCGAGGGTCTCCGTCATCCACTCATTATTTCACCCATTAAATAGTAATGAGGTGGAAAATCAGCCGTCACATGACTGCTGCTGAACCTACAAACAGCGCCAGTGACCATCTGACATCGTAGCGCGGCTGGCTTGTTCTCTGGCCATGTTGTTGTTTTTTAAGCAGTTTTAATGAATTTATGTATTATAATTATTGTCCTTGTGGAGCGCCTCGTGGCCTTTCTCATGACCTGTTATTATAGTGAAGGACCTGTCAGAGCTCCTCTGGAGGAAACGCGTGAGCGCGCTGGCGGCAGGTCCGTCTGGACCCATGCTGGGATCTGGAATCCCAGATAAACCGCACAAATCCGATTCCGGTCCATGTTTTATTTTACATCTACCAGAACCTCCTCTGCTCTCCATCGCACATGTGTTGTCATGGTAACCAGACTGAATGACAGCTGAGAGGCTGCACTCTTTCCTAATAAGACTGACTCCATCTGGAAGGACTCCTTAAATGTAACCGAGATCCCGTTACTCCACGGTTTATCAGACTAAATCACATTTATAAATACATTAAATAAGTTGTTCTCTTTAAAAATGCTGGTTTACCTTCCCTAAGTTCATCTAGCCTGAAGCCCCTCCCATTCACCATGGTAACACATGCTGGACCGAGGCTGAAGTCAGCTTCAGATTGGATAAACGGCTAAAGGGCGGTTACAGCCAATCTTCCTCCACTCCGACCATCTTTAATCTGCTTAAGCTGAAACACTACAACACCCACACTCTTCAGACCCGCCTAGATTATTCTAACAGATTACGTAAAACGTAGTTTGTGATTGTGACACTTCAACAAGCCAGATTTTAGCATGTTTTCTGCATCTGGACCACACTTAAACAGCTGCAGATGCAGTTCAAACTTGGACGAGATCTGCTATTAGCCTAGAATAATCTAGGCGGGTCTGAAGAGTGTGGGTGTTGTAGTTTTTGAGCTTAAGCAGATTAAAGATGGTCGGAGTGGAGGAAGATTGGCTGTCACTGCCCTTCAGCCGTTTATCCAATCTGAAGCTGACTTCAGTGTGGTCATGCTGGAGAACAGATGTGCTCCGTGGCAGGCTAGCAGTTAGGCTAGCCCATTTTGGCTGCATTCATGCATTTTCCTGTATCAGCAGCAAATTTAGAGTTTTACTCAGAGAACGCCTGAATGAGAACCACTCGTGTCGTCAGGCGTTTCTCCTCCCCCTGAAGCTGGTCTGGTTTCAGCTCTGAAACATGGAAAATCGGACTAAATACTTCTGCACCGGGGACCAAGCACCACTGTGAAACCACGCATCCTGTCTGCAAGAGTCCAGCTTTGGATGTGTGTTAGGTGGTGATCGTTGTGTCCAGACGTGGAAATCTGTCACCTTTCAAGCTCGGAACAGTGAGAGAGAAATTATAATCTAGCTGCTGTAGCCTGTAGAAGCTCTCGCTAAACTTTATTCTGTTCCATGAACCGGGGGATGAGAGGCGAAACATCTTGACGGGTACCACGAGTGGATGCCTGAGAATGTCTGCGTGTGGTTGGGTGGTTGATCTGGTGTCTGACGGTGTGATCTGTTTATGATGAAGTCAGCTGTTCAGCAGTGGCTTATTTCTTACATACAACTGTAACGTTTGGTTTTCTGCTCTGTTGGTTTCAGTTGGTCTGGACGCAGCTGGAAAAACAACCATCTTGTACAAGCTGAAGCTGGGAGAGATCGTTACCACCATCCCAACCATCGGTAAGGGCCGCCACTCCTGTCGGGTCAGACCTGTCGGCCCCTCCCACATTCAGGTTGGGTGACTGGACACAACTATCAGTGATTGTCAGAGCCGTCTGCCGGTCCGTTTGTACGAGCTATTTCTATTTTATACCTACTAATAAGGCTTACAGCATCGGGTTTGCAACACGTCTCTATGTATGCACACATGATGGACCTCGTTGAAAAGCTTCGATTGCCAATCAGGTGTATAAGGTTGTCAGAATCAGACATTTAATCTAATATCTAACTCAGAACAGAGTAGTAGAAGAACAGAGCCAAACATGAACAAAAGCTGTCTCACAGCCACAAAGATCCATTAAAGGTACTTCAAGGAAATGGTCCCCAACAAGGTCTGCAATCGACCATATTTTACTGCTGAAAACTGATTAAAACAATCGTGTTAATAATATATTTCAAATTAACGTCCACTATGCAGCTGTACTGAGCAAGGTGCATTCCCGGGACAGGGCAGGCGTGCGGTGCCGTGGCCGACAGGCTCACTTTTCTCTGCACAACACCTGCAAACACCACGCGTGTGGCTCAGGTGCTGCAGGAAACCGACAAACCACAACATTCTGAAGTCTGTCTGCAATTTCTCTATTTTATTGGCATATTTGTCAAAAAGCTTGTAGTTTATAGTAGTTTAGTAGTTTATAGTAGTTTAGTAGTTTATAGTAATTTGGTAGTTTATAGTAGTTTAGTAGTTTATAGCAGTGTATAGTAGTTTAGTAGTTTATAGTAATTTGGTAGTTTATAGTAGTTTAGTAGTTTATAGCAGTTTATAGTAGTTTAGTAGTTTATAGCAGTTTATAGTAGTTTATAGTAGTTTAGTAGTTTATAGTAGTTCGGTAGTTTATAGCAGTTTATAGTAGTTTAGTAGTTTATAGTAGTTTAGTTTATAGCAGTTTATAGTAGTTTAGTAGTTTATAGCAGTTTATAGTAGTTTAGTAGTTTATAGTAGTTTAGTAGTTTATAGCAGTTTATAGTAGTTTATAGTAGTTTATAGTAGTTTATAGCCGTTTATAGTAGTTTATAGCAGTTTATAGTAGTTTATAGCAGTTTATAGTGGTTTAGTAGTTTATAGTAATTTGGTAGTTTATAGTAGTTTAGTAGTTTATAGCAGTTTATAGTAGTTTAGTAGTTTATAGCAGTTTATAGTAGTTTATAGTGATTTGGTAGTTTATAGTATTTTAGTAGTTTATAGTAATTTGGTAGTTTATAGTAGTTTGGTAGTTTATAGTAGTTTAGTGTTTATAGTAATTTGGTAGTTTATAGCAGTTTAGTAGTTTATAGCAGTTTATAGTAGTTTATAGCAGTTTATAGTAGTTTTTACAGCGCCTTGTCTGGTTGTAATGCCATGTTGAATGCGCTTTATAAATAAAATGGTATGGTATGGTAATGGTTTAGTAGTTTATAGTAATTTGGTAGTTTATAGTAGTTTAGTAGTTTACAGCAGTTTATAGTAGTTTAGTAGTTTATAGTAATTTGGTAGTTTAGTAGTTTATAGCAGTTTATAGTAGTTTAGTAGTTTATAGCAGTTTATAGTAGTTTATAGTAATTTGGTAGTTTATAGTAGTTTAGTAGTTTATAGCAGTTTATAGTAGTTTATAGTAATTTGGTAGTTTATAGTAGTTTAGTAGTTTATAGCAGTTTATAGTAGTTTATAGTAATTTGGTAGTTTATAGTAGTTTATAGCAGTTTATAGTAGTTTAGTAGTTTATAGTAGTTTAGTAGTTTATAGTAGTTTATAGTAATTTGGTAGTTTATAGTAGTTTAGTAGTTTATAGCAGTTTATAGTAATTTGGTAGTTTATAGTAGTTTATAGCAGTTTATAGTAGTTTATAGTAATTTGTTAGATTCTCTTTTTGAAGGTCACAGCTCAAACCAGAGGCTCACTATTTTTACTAGCTACGCTTTTCCAGCTAATTTATGTGAAAACATGTGATCAGGCAAGATTTCTCATCATGTGATCAGATTGAAGCATTACTACTTATGTTTCTCTTTCTCACCTTACTTCCTGTTAGCATCCTCATATTAGCTTCCACCCTTTACAGCAGCGCCCTGGTGTGCTTCAGTGTCCCACAGACTTAGCCTGAGCTAACGGCTAGCCTGAGCTAATACAAACTTCTCATGATCTGAAGAGCATCCATCATCTTTACGTGCTCAGGTGTTCACACCGTCGTGTGTGTGTGTGTGTGTGTTTTCAGGTTTTAACGTGGAGACTGTAGAATATAAGAACATCTGCTTTACGGTGTGGGATGTTGGTGGTCAAGACAAGATCAGACCTCTGTGGAGACACTACTTCCAGAACACACAGGTATGTTACCTGGACAGGTGAAAACCTTTGGTGTCACAGGTCCTACAGGTGCTGGTCATAAAATTACAATATCACGCCAAAGTTGGTCTATTTCAGTCTCCATTATAAGGTGGGACTGCATGTTAGTCACCACACGCTGGTGAAGCTCATCTCTGCCTGACCCGTCCCTGTGAGCAGCGGTGGCTGCGCTCGGGAACTTTTGGTGCTCCAACCGCCCAATCAGCCGCTTACAGCCGAGTGTCGTGCAGCGAGGCGTTCACCCGTCCACACAGCCTGATCTATTTAATGTTTATTTCTGTTGATGATTTTAACTGACAAATAATGAAAATCCCAAACGGAGTATCTCTGAATTTTAGAACAACGATGTGTGTATTTCCACTGCCAGAACTTCAGGGTAAGTTCTGAGGGGGGGGGGGGGGGGGGGGGTCTTGACCAGGAGATGGGACGTCCCAGCCCTTTCAGGATGTTGGCGTGTCACGGCTGCTTTGGCAGTGAGTGATGTCATAAAGCGCCCACGGTAGCATTAATGAGTTTTATTCGGTCCATCATGATTGGAGCAGATGCGCTGTGTAGTCTTTCAGTGGCCAGAAGAAGCATCTCTTTTGTGTGTTGTAACGTTTTGTAGGTGATCGCTTTTAATAAATTACCAATAGAATATAAAGGTGTTTAATAAAAAGTTAATATTCCTTAAAATATGGATTATCAATATTACTGAACAAACTTTAGTGCTTCCCCAGCAACCATCACAGCCAGCTAATGGGACCATCAGTCGAGCGGATACGCGGTCCTGATCTAGACTCAGTAACTGATGGGATTGGTGTCCCACAGGGCCTGATCTTCGTGGTGGACAGTAACGACAGAGAGAGAGTTGCCGAGTCGGCTGAGGAGCTCTCCAAGATGGTGAGTCATGGGATGAGCGGAGCAGCCCACCGAGGGCGTGCCTTTTAACAGCTGTTACCAAAGATATTGCAGGTCACATGACTGTCCTCTCAGATCCAGGAAGACGAGCTGAAGGATGCAGTTCTTCTGGTGTTTGCTAACAAGCAGGACCTACCCAACGCCATGGGGGTCAGCGAACTCACCGACAAACTTGGGCTGCATGGCCTGCGCAACAGAACCGTAAGAACCGTCATCCCGTCACTGCTCTACACCCATCACCCATACCCAGCACACCTGGCAGGCTCCTGTTTGGTCACATGACCTCACTTTTGGAAAAGACAATCTGATCCACAGCAGGTTTGCACTCTGACCCGTCTGTTTGTTTGTTTGTTGCAGTGGCACGTCCAGGCCACCTGTGCCACTCAGGGGACTGGTCTCTACGAGGGTCTGGACTGGCTGTCCAATGAGCTGTCGAAACGTTAACGCAGCTGGATGATGTCACCGTGTTTAAACTGAGGAAGAGGAGCGTTCACAGGACTGTTGCTGGTTTTTTATTTTATAAGTTATGTCTGTAGGAGGAAGTGATGTCATGGACTCTGAGCTCACCTGGTTTCTCATCTTCTGGTGTCCTAGATCTTTTTTTTTCAGTTCGCATGTTTTAACTCCAGATCATGTCATAGGGAGAGGGGGTGGGGCTTACCACAGGTCATATAATGACTCATTCCGCAGAGCCGGACCTGACGGCCTTGTCCTTATTAATGTGAAGACACAACAATGATGCAATAAAGGTTTTTTCTCCAGCTGTTTCTGTGACGAGGTGTTTACTGGCATCAGCCTCAGGTTACAGAACTTCTCACATCCAGTTTGGACTTGTTCTGAAGTTCAGACCAGAACATGGAACCTTACCTTTCCAGACATGCCCCAGTGGCAGAGTTGGACCAGGACATGCTGGACGGATCCTCTCCAGCCTGTCCAAGGATCCCCACGGTGGAGCTCGGTAACGGCCTAAGCTTCAGCCTGACCCAAGGAGGCCCGACAGGCGGAGTCGGGCTGGAACAGAGAGAGACCGCCTCCTCCTTCCAAGCAGCAACACAAACGCTTTCATTCAGACCCGTGATGCTGGGCGAGCCGGGTTTGGAGACCACGCTGGCCCTGTGACCCTGATCAGACCAGTAAGGAAGGGAAAGAACGACCCAAGGCGTCTCACGAATCGGTTTAAGGTGTAATCACACACACACACACACATCAGGTTTACATCCTTTTATTTCTCTCTCACACACACACACACACACACACACACACAGTCTTGGTCATGGCGGCTCCTCTAGACGCTGATTGGATCGTGTTGGTTGTTGTGTCGTTTCACCACAAACACTTTGTGTCCAGACACCGTCACCGCGTAGACGAAGTCCTCCAGGATCACTGAGGACAGACAGGTGTTTATTCCTGTTACCTGGCCCAAGAGGCAGGCAGTGGAGTCTAAGATGAGCTGGTTCCACGTGTCAGGAGATCAGCTGCTCTGAGACACAATTGAAGCAGTGAACTGAACTCTAGAGCAGCTGATGTCTCCATCTCGGTAACCATGGTAACGTAACTAATAAATGGATGTTTGTTACCTGACATGCGCTTGAAGGGAGCATCAGATGATCCAGATAACCTGAAGCGACAGGCCGTTCGAACCATCTGCATGATGACACCGGCGGTGTGTTCGTCGTTCTCCAGCTCACCTGCAGACTGAACAGACTCACCTTCACCAGCCGTCTCGAATCACATTCATCTGTTCTGATAGAAGTCATTCACTAAATGAATCGAATCATTGAGTCACTGTTTACTGACTCGAAGCCTGGTTCATGTGTGCTCCACAGTCTGAACACATGTACTGGTGCACTGCGTGGTCGGGCTGCTGTGGAGGACACCAGCAAAGGCAGGTCCTACGTTTGGGGTCAAGGGTGAAACTAATGCTAAGCTAGCAGGTAGCGTTCTCACAAGCAAGCGTGGTGATGGTGAACGACTGAACTGTAGAAGCAGGAGAAACCCCACCACCCGGTTTGTGTGTGGATTTCTGCAGCTACCGCCTGGCTGTGGCTACCAGTCTGCTCCATCCACCGCAGCAGGCTATGGCAAGCTGATGTAGCATGTAAATCAGACTAGATTTATGTTGCTAACCAGCACGTAATAAAATACATATATACCACAGTTACAACTTGGTAGAAAGTACATGTTTTAGCATTTCCAGCAGCTTACTACGGAACATGTTAATGAAATGAATAAATTCTGATTACTTGTGAATTTATTAAGTGACTTTAACTAAGTTTAGGTTTGTAAGTACAATTTTATTCTATGCAATATTTATTAAAGAGCCTGTATATGATAAAGTGCCTTCTAGAGCCCTGGAACCCCCCAAGGCGCTTTACAACACAATCACTCACACCCTAGCAGTGATGAGCTACCATGTAGCCACAGCTGCCCTTGGGCGCACTGACAGAGGCGGCTGCAGCAGGGCGCCCCAGTCCCTCCGACCACCACCAGCTCATTAACTAAATATCAGCTGGGAAAGCGGGAACACTTAATATTTATTATTGATCCTTTTCATTTTCATACTTTTAGCAGCAACACTCGTTTCACTTGAAACGTCATCAAATAGAATAGTCGAGTAACTCGAGGCGACTAGGGTTGGGCACCGAGTGGAAACAGGACCAACTGTTAGTTTTTTCCGGAATCGTTAAAAGTTTTTCATTTTGATTCCTAGTTTTGATTCCTAGTTTCGATTCCTACAATGCCGACGGAAGAGGAATCCGCGGCTGATCTCCGTGAAAAATAAACTTGGTCTGCAAATTGTGATCACACCAGCTGTCTGTGTGCAGCACCACCCCTCCCCTCTCCCCCACCCAGAACGCGTCTGGCGAACCTTTACTCCGTGACATAAACGTTAACTCCTGCAGCGTAGAGGAAACGTGTTAAATACGTCAACACGGTGGATTTACTAGAAGCTTAAAGAACAAACTCTGGACGGTGTGAGGTGAGTTTGTCTCACTGCAGAAATAACAACACACACGGAGCGTCAGCAGTCAGACGCAGCCGCTCACCAACACTCGTGTGTGTGTGTGTGTGAGCGTCAGAGGGCTGAACATTAACACCATCGTGTTCGTGTTTATTCATTTAGCAGACGCTTTTATCCAAAGCGACTTACAATTTATAACCTATAGGGCATGTTGTGATGTGTGGGGGACACCGGAGTACCCGGAGGAAACCCACGCATGCATGGGGAGAACACGCAACTCCACGCAGAAAGGCGAGTTTTGAACCTGCGACCTTCGTGCTGCGAGGCAACAGTGCTAACCACTGCGCCACCATGCAGCCCATCATGCTAGAGCAGCTTCTCTGTGGTGGACCACACCAGCTTCTGCCACCATAAATAATAACAATAATAATAATAATAAATAACATTTTAATTTCCTTTCTGAACTGTTTCTGTTGAGTTTTAATGTTTAAATCTGTTAGCTTGTTACTGACAGCAGCTACGTTTAAGTTTCACTTCCTGTTCTGACTGAACGCTGCTGCTGCAGCATGGAGGTGTAGTTCTCCGTCCTCCTGGACATGATCATCCTGAGAGTTTCAGCTGAAACCAGCTGGACGTTTCTGGATATGTTGGAGACATTTGGCCTCTCATCCCAGAGGCTGCTTCCAGACTTTGGTTGTGGTCAGAAACAAACACACTGGTTGTGCTGCAAGTCGTCTTCTTTTGTCTCCAAAACATGTTTGTGTCTAAATGAAGGTGATGTTGTTCATAGAGTTAAAAGTCATGTTGAAGTTAAGATGATGTCATCAAGTAGGACCTGTGGTTGGCTGGCTCATGTAAAATATTTCATGTCTTCAAAGAATCGGGAATCGATAGGAACCGGAATCGAAACGAGGAGTCGGAATCAGAATCGTTCAAAATCAAACGATGCCCAACCCTACTTGTGACTTATCTAGAAATGGTTCTCCACGCCTTGATCTCCTCCCGTCTAGATGACTGTAACACACTCTTCACATGTTCTAACTAAAAGCCCTGGACCGCCTTCAGCTGGTCCAGAACTCTGCAGCAAGGCTCCTAACTGGAGCAAACAGAAGAGCACACATCACTCCTGTTCTGGTGACTCTGCACTGGTTACTTTTACCTTTAGAGTTCATTTAGAGTCCTGACTAGAACCTTCAGGGCTCTACATGGTCAAGCTCCTCCCTATATTACTGACCTGTTAAAGCCTTACGCTCCAACCCGAGCCCTCAGGTCCACCCACCAGAACCTTCTAGAAGTTCCAAAGACCAGATATAAAAGTGGAGGTGATGCTCCTTCCAGACTGTTGCACCCCGACTCTGGAGTGATCTTCCTTTATCCGTACGCAGCGTTGACAGTCTGGACACTTTTAAACAACAGCTGAAGACCCTTTTATTTAAAGCTGCATTTATATACATGTAAATCTTTCATTTTCTTATTTTTAACTCACTTGTGATCATCTTTCATCTGTTTGATGGTATTTCATAATGTTATGACTTTATTTTGATCTGTGTGTAGCCCTTTCTGCTCCCATGACTGTGCTAGGTGCTACAGAAATAACATTACCTGTACATTTACGGTAAATAAAGGCTCAACAGCACACCTGTGCTAAACTAAACGGGGCTAATGCTAGCTTTCTGGACAGGAAACGTGGCACTTTGAGCTTTCCGTGCTATCCCGGTAAACCGGTGTCATGTTGGATACGTACTGCCAGAACCCCGTCCTCACTGATAACCAGGTACCCCAGCTGGTCCGGGATCCGCTCCAGACCCGCCGTCAGCGCCGCCGCCGTCTGAGGAACAAAAACGGGATCGAGCTGCTGAAGCGAACGTGCTAAAGCGATGCTGGGAAGTCCCAGCTTCCGTGAACGTGTCACTCTTTCCATCAGGGACGTTGAAGGGAAAATAAACTTTAACACTCACCATCTTGGCTTTCTGCTGTTTGTTGTTTCCACACGCTGCAGCTTATTTCCGACTGTTTAGTCCGCGTGACTATCATGTGACCGGTGACGTACACGTCATCCACTCACGTGATCAAGGGTTTGCGCAGCGGATCAGATCTGTTCCATTTACTTAAACCGAAGCGAACTGGTCGTGATGGCGGGCCGCGGGAAACTGATCGCTGTTATCGGGGATGAGGACACGTGTACGGGCTTCCTGCTCGGCGGCATCGGTGAGCTGAACAAGAACCGGAAGCCGAACTTTCTGGTGGTGGAGAAGGACACCAGCATCACGGAGATCGAGGAGACGTTCAAGTAAGGCCGAGCGCGCGCACGCGAGACCCCGTTAAATGAGCTGATTACAGCTGCGGTGGACTGGAGACTTGTCCAGATGTCCTGGCTCTCGCGCTGTGGACACCTGCTCCCCGCAGGGGGTGGGAGAATGAATGACCCCGTCGTTCCAGTCACGTGATCAGACACGGAAACCCGGAGCTTGAACGGCGACCGGAGTGTGTGTGTGTGTGTGTGTGTGTGTGTGTGTGTGTGTGTGTGTGTGTGTGTGTGTGTGTGTGGCTGGTTTCGGTCCAGGCCGCCGTCCAAGCCTGAACCGTGAGTTGTAACTCCCTTTGTGTCCAGGAGGAGGCGCTCTGATAAAAGCGCGCTACCCCGTAGGCGTAGCCAACAAGGAAGTGGCAAACGCTGCAGTTCCACCCTCATCCGCTAGGGGCAGGCAGCAGAAGAGAGCTAACCCTGACTCCCGTGTTAAAAAAGCTATTTTTACAGCAGAATTAAACATGTTTACAGCCAACATATACATGTTTACAGCAGAATATACATGTTTACAGCAGAATAAACATGTTTACAGCCAACATATACATGTTTACAGCAGAATAAACATGTTTACAGCCAACATATACATGTTTACAGCAGAATAAACATGTTTACAGCCGAAATGTACATGTTGACAGCCGAAATGTACATGTTTACAACCTGGTTCAGAAAACCATTCTAGGTTTAATAGATCTAGTTTACACTCATGACAACTCTGAGGGGTTGGATCCTTTGTTACTCTGCTGCGTCATTAACTGCTGGGTTAAACTTGATAGTGGAGCTTTTGGCTGGATAAGAACCTTGAGAGGTGCCCAGCTTCTCCTGTCTCCTGCCCAGGAACGGTTAGAGGAGGCGGCTGCCGGCTCCTATCTCCCGGGGCAGCCGGGCCGGCTCTGAAGCGAGGCTGTAGTCATGCTGGCCAATGGTGGATCTCTGAGGGATACCACAGAAACAACGCAGCTCTTTTTTGTTGACGCTGCTTCACTTGTGAGACACTAAACCGCATTTTTCTCGCTGAAAACTCCCGGGAAAACTCTGTTAGCTTCGGATTAGCATGTAGCTAATGTCCCGTTGATATCCGGCCCGTGGAGAAGGGACCATCAACAACGGCAGACACGCAGTGGACCAACGAAGGCCGATATCCTCCATATTGTAGAGGTTTTCCTCGAGGTATCCTTCAAGCTGCTCCGTGTCTGCCGCTAGATATCCTCGGCTCTTTATGCCTTTGAGCAATGGCGGCGGGCGCGGTAGACGCCAGCCGCGTCCTGCCCAATCACAAGCTTGTGCTCTCCGTCTGGACGGACAGATGAATAGAAAAGAGAGCTGAACTCCATCCGTCCTCGTGAGCCTGCTGGATAACGGCGTTGTGTGTCTCGTCCCGACGCAGATGCATAAGTTAGGCTTTAGAGGTGAGAACAGAGCGGGGTGGGGGTTAACCCTAACCCTCGTAATCAACCAATAACTTTTTTTAAATGTGTCTTTTTTTGTTCTTTTTCAAATTGTATTTTGTAATTTTGACATTGGGTCGGTTTAG